>NC_056747.1:551021977-551221977 GCF_019279795.1 Protopterus annectens | reverse complement strand
GCAACTAGGTCAGTAAGATGATCACTGAATGAAAAATAAAAGAAAACAGACTGATGACATTTAAGGCTATTTCCTCTATGACATCTTGAATGTGAAACCCAATAGCTTTAAGCACCAATGCTTGGGCTCCAGCTGCATGAAACTATTCACTCAGGAACATATGCAACCTAGCCATATGTATTGATAGGTGCTTTTCAAGCAGTAGCAGCATGGAGGAACTAAAGCAGGCATTCTTTTGTTGGAGGTCCACTCTGCACCCCTATGATGGTGGCTTTATCCTCACCTACACTATCTCTCAATGTGTTATCCTCACTCAAAGGTGAATCTTGGAGATAAGTAGTAAAATCTAAAAAATATATAAATAATTTGCTCTTTGCAAACCTGCTGAGTTAATACTAATTCTACTGAAGTGATTTGCTCACAGTCACACAGTAGGCAAATAAATGGTGAAGGAATCAAACCCTGTACCATGGGCACCAGAAACAATTCATTAGCAGCTCAGAGCTTTCATGCTCTGCATCAGCTGACAGACAAGCAGCCATGTATAAGCAAAGAGGAAATGAGCAATGAAGAATTAAGAAACTGAAGGGATTCCATAAAGGCTAAATCAGCTATCCAAAATGTTTACGTCAAAAATTACCACAGGGAAAAAAAAACAAGAAAACCTCTTTGAAGATTTCATGCAATATATCCAGCTTTCTTGCTTCCTTGCCATCTAGGAAAGTACAACTAACATTGCAGCTTGCAAGTTCATATCACTGCTTAGTGAATGCAAAGCCAAATGCAGATCGGGATCCAGAAATGTTTATCAGCATTGAACAGTGACCACTGTACTAGTAATCTGAGATGGAGAAAGCTTTCTCCATACCCATGGCTTATTTAATATATCTGGTTTGACCATGCCAGGTTAAAAATCAAAACAATGCTTATATTACTGTATTTTACACATAAACAGTAGTCACAGCTTATATCCCAGTGTGCTTCATCCAAATACACCTTAGTCCTGCCAGTCAGACATTAAAACGTCAAGCAAGCAGGACGAATCATATCACCTATAGACAACCCTAGACTTCTGACCCTGCCAGGCTAGGAAGCAAAGAAAAATCTTTACATTGAAGTGTTTTTGCTTCTGACAAACAATATCCACAGCCTGTATTCCAGCTGGCTTTACCCAAGTGCACATTAGTCCTGCAAAGTAAGTATTATGGCAGCAGGGCCAATCATTTAATTTACAAACAGATACAATACTAACTGCTATCCATAGTATCTGGATTGCTGCTTTCAGGTTAAAATAAAACAAGAAAAAGAAAAAAAATATAATGGTTATATTAATTTATTTTTTCATATAAACTATAGTCACAAGCTTGTATTCCATCTTACTTCAACCAAATACACTTTAGGCCTGTAATGATAAAATTGCAACAGCAAACAGTAGGCCCAGATTTCATCTTCAGACAGCCTCTGTATCTATTACCTATATAAAACATCTGGTGTAACCCTGTCAGGATAAAAAAGAAATAATAATATTGGATATATAAATGTACTTTCATTGTACAAAACAGTTAACATTTTTGCTTGCTTCACCTAAATGCACATTAGCCCTGCCAAGCCACCATTACAACATCAAACAGCAGGACAAATGATGTCATCTACAGACAGCTCTAGACACATTGCTACTCATAAAATATGGTGCAAGCCTGCCAGGTTTAAAATAATAATAATAATAACAGCAATAACTTAGCTGCTACAATTCAGAGTGTGGAAATACTACAAAGTTTAATAAAACTCACTCTTGTTATGTAGTTCATTAACCTCTGATCTCTCAAAAGATGTTTGATGGTTTTAGGCTGCAGTTTACTTTTGGCAGTACAGCCTGTCAATTTCTTGTCTTGAATAGATATCAGGACTAAAACTGGTATTTACTGTATTACCAAATGTAGTAGAGTTGAAAGGTAAACCGATTATACAGCACGTTTTCAAAAGGGGGCATACCTCTCAACCTCTTTGAGCAAGAATTCTGGACAAACCCATAAATAACTGGACGACAAAGGCCCAAAAATAGGAATGCTTTCTAAATATTGCTCTTACAAACTTTTCTGACATTAACACTCAATAATGTGTCGATGATTTCACAGAAAACCACAATTTCATGAGAAACAGACCAAAAATATGAGGCAAAATTTGGACATTTTGAGAAAATCTATACAGTTGAGAGGTATAAGGGGGGGGGGGTCCCCATTACCAAGGACTAAATCCACCACTGGAATCGATTATATTAATTTATGGGGGAGGAAGTGTAAGGAGAAAACATGCTACTGTAACTACAACAAGATTCCCAAAGGATGAAGTTGTTAAACCAACTACAAAACAAAAAATCCACTGGACAAGTAGAACAGGATCCAAAGCAAATGAAGCATAATTCTTTAGTGAAAAAACAACTTTAATATCATCTGATGAAGTCTCTTTGGGGACGAAAGCAATATTAAAGTTGTTTTTTTTTTTGCTAAACATGCTACTGTGTTTTCAGTGAGCAAAGTTTCACTTCATGACAGTCTATTCAGAACTTTATTTAGCAATGCACTGGTTATCTAATTATACATATAGGCATTATCTTTAATCCTAGGAGAAAAGTGACATCACAAAGGAAAAAAATGCTGAAGTTCACAAGACATTAGAAGTGAATTCTGGCAGCATAGATGATTAAGGCTCTGAGGTGTTAATGAGCTGCTACCTATAATTCGTTGTGCAGAGTTTGATTCCTTCCACCTCCATTTACCTGCTGTACGAGTCTAAGCAAGTTAAATAAGCAAGCAGTGCTTCTGTGTTGCCCCTGAAGAGGAACATGTGTATGGTAAGTCTACATGGTAAACAAAGTATATTAAATAAATAAAGATTAAGTACAAACATGATTTTTTTCACTCTGGTGGCTTAGGATTTGGAGGAAATTATTCTAGCTGGATCTGGAGTAGTACATTTAAGGGGTTCTGCTACTCTCCAGATATTGTAATCAGAGGAGTTACAGTATGTCCTATGAACAGCTAAACAAGGTGATAAAGCTGTAGTGCACTCCACTGTACTTTGCACAGAATTAGTAATGTCTACAGGCTGTCAGTCTGTAAATGCATTTAGGCAACACAATGGCTGGACCACTGAGTAAAGATATGGTTTTCAGTCTTGCAGCAGTACATAGTGGTAGTAATATATCTTCATAGTTTTGGGTTCAAAGGAACACAGAGGAAGTACTATTACAGCAACAGTTTTGTCTGTGTGTATATACATATGTGCGTGCACGCACTTGTGCATGTGAGTGTATTCTTTCCAAGTAATACTTTTTGATGATGCATGTACTGTCCCCTTTAAAATCGCCTACTTTAAATGGGAAATGAAACAAAAATACAGTAACAGGCAGCTGAAAGAGATCCTTCACAAGCTGAACAGCAGTGCTGGTGGAAGCAATGAGCACAAATGAGAAGTGAGAAATGAGCTGTGATTTGCAACAATAACACTGTCATTGGACATTGCTGAAAATCTCCAGGGCTCTGGCCTGTGTTGGCCCCACTGCATATGTGATTTGATATCATTTAAGAACATGTCAGAATGCTTTTCTTTGATGGATGCATTTCAGTTTACAGCTTTGAAATGATTTCTGGGCTGTGCAAGGATAAATTAGCTCCTTTCGCCTTTGGTAATAGATAACAATAAGGACAATAGCCTTCAATGGACACCTCTCATCTGCATTCATTCAAATTTCAGAGCCTAGTGGACAGATTCAATTTACAAAAGGTCTAGAAAGGTACGACAGAATTATTTTGAACAGCAATGAATGCAGAAAATCTGTGCTGTCTTTGGAAACTCGGTGGTAATAAAGGCCAATCACTTAGAAATGGAAACAAGCAGGCTACACATGTTTCTGAAAAGGAATTCTGTATAAATTACATACTGAACATTATAGGAAGCACTCAACTTTATTAATTATTTATTTTTATACATGCCCAATGTGTATGCAGATGTCTCAAAATCTTTAATGATGATGATGATAAAGTACAATGTATCTGTGAGGATAGCAAACATCAATAATCAGTAAATCAGATCTATTACAGCTAGCAAGTTTAATAAACATTCAGATTTTACAGAAATGCATCCATATATAATGTTTTGATGGGACTGTGACCTATCAGCTTACTCCCTTTCAAATTTCAACACACACAGTTTAGTTCAAGAGTGCTGCACCTTGGTTTAAAAAACAAATTAAGGTGCAGTGGTCCTTGAAAAGTGCGTATGCAGCATAGACATCTATGAGAGTGGCCTTTTCAAGCTGTTTTTTTTTAATATACAGCTGATAGGTTCAGTAAATCCCATACTTGGAGAATGAAGTTCATTGAATGTCACTTTGCTATTTAATCACTTTACAGAGAGGCTGACTGAAATAAAGAATGCATTGCCAACCACTGACATTATGGGCTAGGGGTAAAGGTAACAATACATGAAGTTATATCATACAGACTGTGGTTTTAGTTTTGAAGCCTCTGATTAAGTCACAGTCAGGCAAAAGTGCTTTACTAATCCTTAAAAAAGGCAGTCATACCTAATAAGTCTTACCTAGGGATCCAGTTTAGAAAAACAATATCAACAAGCAAATTCTCTTTTTACAGTCTCTTCTTTTATTCATTTATTTTCATAGACCCTTTTTACCTTATCTAGGACCATGGGGAAGATGAAGCATATGACACTGACTTCATATTCACACAGGAACTGGAATCTATCTCTGCACTTAGTGGACATAAGGAAGAAAACAAGTCCTGGATAAGAATCCATTCTATAACTGGATATAGACAGATTATGCACACCAGCTGGAGATTTGCACGAACCTCCTCCTACAATGTGCCATTTGGATGTGGCAGAAAAGCAGGAGTACCTGATGGCTGGTAGAAGACTGTATGGGCACAGTTAGCACACACAGACATTTGTCCCTTACTAAATTCAAATTACAGCCTCTCAAGTTCAGACTCACTCAAGCAGATATAAATGTATGTCAGCTGGCCTTGAAAACTAATATGAAGTACCTTCTTATTTTTATTTAGGGCAAAGAATAATTTCTCCAATCTGTCATAATAGGTAACTTGTTCATTGAAAGGAACAGCATTTATTTGCCTTTGTACTACCAATAAACGTCCTAAAAGAACTGAGGCAGACAGAGTCTTTTTCATCATAAATAATTAATGTCCTTATCAGGACAAAAAAAAAAAAAAAGGACAAACTCCTCCCTTATTTATTTATTTATTTACCGGGAAAGTCTGACTGGGACAAAAGCCCATTTTCAGCATTTTCAACGGAGGTCCGGGGAGAAAAGCTCCCAGAAATATAAGTAAAATACAATAATTAGATAGTACATATAGTAAGATGCAGAATACACATCATCCAGTTAGTCTATTCAAGGTATTCAGTACTGTTTTCTAGTGGATACAAGTTCAAAAAAGAAAATCACACAACCATTTCAGTGAAGATCACTATGAGAATAATACAATTAGTACAGTGTGCATATTAAACAGTTATGAACAAATGAGATTTCCTTTATAGTTATTTTATTTTGTTTTTTTTTATAAGCAGTAGTAACACCAAGGAGAGGGAGAAAATGAGTTTTGGAGTGGAGAGTATGTTGAGAGAGTTATAGATATCTTGTCAGTCAGGTTTGGAGCAGGAGCAATGCCAGTTTTTGTATAGATGTTCATACAGTAGTAGTTTGAAACTGGTAGATTCAGGTGTGTTTTGGAGGGTGTGGGGTAGAGAGTTCCATAATTTGGCTATTTGATTTGAGAATAGGGCATCACCATGAGTGTTATTAGCTTTGTTTACTGTGAGCAAGTTTCTGTCTGCAGACTGACTTCGTGGGCATGAGTAGGGGACAAGTTTATTGAGGGACGGGCAATTGTCAGGATGGAAGTTGATACTGTTTGTGAATTTAAGTTGATAGACAGGGAGAAGGTTAGTTAGCTTGATCCCATTTAATTTGTGTAGAGCAATACAATAGTGGGTTTGGTGGGAAAGACTGACTGCAAAGTCAGCTATTTTGTTGTAGCTAGTTTGCAATTTGGTTAAGTCTGATTTTTTTTAATTTGGTAAAGAGGGAGAAAGCATAACACAATGTAGAGAGGAATAAGATTCTGGATATGGCTAGTCTGGTATTGTCAGTGAGGAATGGCTTATTTCTGTAAAGTGAGCCAAGTTTAACTTGAACTTTCTTAATTGTGATGGCTATGTGTTGGTCAACTCTCAGTTTGTTGTAAATAGTCATGCCAAGGAGGTTTGTATGCTCAACTGGTTGGATGACTGTGTTGTTTACTGAGAGAACTTTTTAAAGGAGGGTGGTAAGTGATTGTTTGCTACTGGTAAATACCATTAACTGTATCTTTTTGGGGTTGAGGATTAGTTGTGATTTACTTAGATATGTTTCTATATCATAAAAAGCTTGTTGGGCTACTATTTGGAGGTCTGGTAAGGTATCTGCTGAGCAGATTAAAGATGAATGTCTGCATACTGAACTACTTTAGCATGTGCTGTGGATGAGGCTAGATCATTAGAGAAGATGGTGAAAAGAAGGGGCCATAGTATGGATCATTGGGAGACTCCAAGTGAGACAGGCAGAAGTGGTGAGAGTTCGGATTTCCATCATGCTGCTTGTTGTCTGTCAGAAAGATAGCTTAGGAACCAGGAGAGGAAAGTCTTTGATAGGTTTAGCGAAGCAAAAGTATTAAGGAGTTTCTGATTGGAGACAGTGTCGAATGCTTTTGACATGCCTAGGAATATTGATGCTACTTGCTGGTTTGAAATTCTGAGTTGGTTGATGGTGTTAGAGAAATTAATTAGGGCTGTGGTGGTGCTGTGTTTCAGTTTGAAATTGTGTTGGGAGCGAGAGATAAGGTTGTGAGATAGTAGGTATTGTAGTAACTGAGCGTGTATACATTTTTTTGAAGAGTTTTGACACAGGGGAAAGGATAGCTATGGGTCTGTAATTGTTTAATTCTGTTGTTCCACTTTTCTGTAGAGGGGTGATATGGGACATTTTTTGGGGACATATTGTTCTGCTATAGGCCTATTTACCAGAATGGAGATTGGCAGAGCTATGGCATCAGCTGAAAGTTTGAGGTACTCATTTGAGGAGTTGGTCAGCTGCTAAGGATAAAGGTTTCAGTTTTTTCAGCATTGATCTTATGATGTTAGCTGGGATACGTTTGAGGTCAAAAGAGTTGTTGTTAGTTTCCACCTTAGGTGGAAGAGATAGTGAGGTGGAATTGTTCTCTGTAATGAAGGAGAGGCTGGTGTTTATAAAGTAGGTGTTGATTTGTGAGGCAATACTCACGCTTTAGTTATTGGTTGTGGCTTTACCTGGGTGGAGGAGCGAGTGAATTGCCTTCCAGAACTTTTTGGAGTTGTTTTCATATTTGTTTTGCATAGATGTATAATATGTTTTTTTGTCTAGTTTGAGTTTTTTTTTTTTTTGATTGCGGAGCGGATGAAATGCTAACAGGGGTTTATCATCTTTTGTTTTCTGGTATTGAAAGCAGTTTTTTTCCCCTTAGTTTTTCAAGTCTAATGGCTTCTTAAGATATCCAGGGCAATCTCTTATTTTTAAAACTGCATGTACGAGTTGGTGCCAAGCTATTTAGAATAGCTAGAAATGTGTCACTGAAGTATGTTATGGCATGGTTGAGTTGGAGATGCAGTGGTGTCCAGTTTCATTTATTGAGCATATCTAAGAATGCTTCATTGGAGAAGTTTTTAGTATTTCATACAACTTTGTAAACTATGGTTCTGGGTGGGTTTAGTTGATGATGGATTAAGTAGGTAGGTCTATGGTCACTTAAATTATTTGGAAGGCATACAGAGAGATAGTTGTGGGTGATACTGTAAATAAGTCACCAGTCTACAATAGATTCCCTTTTGCTAGGTTTATCTACTCTACTATCTACTTATTAGGACAAATTCTTTCCATTGATCTCCAAACATCCTTATTAGGATGACATGTACTATTAGTACCCTTTTTCAGATGATTTTATGGGTAATAGTTTTATTCTATGGGTCTAAGAGATTTCACTGACCACAAGCATCCTTATCAGGAGGATCAACTTCAATAAGGATACCTACCCATACACAAATGTCCTTATAGAGATGAACTATAAAAATGGGATCCCTAACTACAGGGACTTTCTAACAAAGATTTTGTCACTCAGGTTTTTACATGACCACCTCTGATCAAGAAAACTAACCTAGAACAATAAAGATCCTTAATATGATGAGCTGCATCTTGCTTCATCTTAGAACTGGCCACATTCCTAGCTCCCATTCTGAGATAGTCAGGACTAGAATTCTTTGCCTTTTTGCAATGTTATGGACCTGGATCACGTATATTGACCTGGGTTGGCTGATTCTATATACACCAAGAATCCTACAGGTTTTCATCAATCTTAATGGTTTCAACTCTTAATCATTTCAAGTAATATATTATTCTGACATTTCATCCCTCCTTTCTTTCTCAGCATTTTGTACTTTATCTATGTAAAAAGGATTAGCACTTTTACACATACTGCAGTACTGTCTACAATGTCTTAAGTGAATCCACTTCTTAAATTGCTCACACTTTTTTAATACACATTTATAAGATGTCCTAACCTCCACATAATTTTCAACTTGAAAATCAATACAAGCTTTCAAACCTTATATTCAAGTACATCTGCTGTCCATCTTTTTCTTAACATTGCTCCTTCACAACTGTCTTGCAATTCAATTTCTCACTTCAAAGCTACATGTCTACAGGCATTCCTGCAGAAGTAATAATGCTTTAAATAACTAAAAAAATGTTCCTTTGCCAGCTGAATAATAATATAAGTGGCCTTGCTGTACAAAACCACACATATGCATTAGAAAATCTCAAAACAATAGACATAATATCAGTACCTTTATAATGAAGTGTCACCAACAGTTGTTTTACAGCTGGATGCAACAGTTCATACTTTTGCATACAGTAGTGATAGCTGCTACAAAAGTATTAACTTAAGAAGTAATTTTCCACTGGCTTATACTTCTTAGCTGTTGTTTGATGGCAGTGATAATTCTGGACATTCATAACCCTGTTGTGTCCAGTCTACATACCAGCTGCAGCATGGAGCATTGCTATGTTTCTACTAGACGTGCTGTAATATCCAAGGCAAGATGTTTTCTACAACATCTCTACAACACTCATGCTCATCTTCATTCATTAATTCTTGCAAAATATCACTGCTTTAGGCAGTCTTATTTATAGCAGTCACTAGAATATCATCCTCTTATTCATCTGGTATGGTTTGATTTACTTCCAAAGAAACATCCACATAATCACTACTATGTGCTGCTAGCAGTTCCTCCACTGCATCCACGTTTGGGCCTGCTCTCCTCACAAGTAAAGAGTTGATAAGTTCTCTGGGATCCTAGCAATTTTTCCCCTTCTTGTATGGATACCACCTCAGTTCTCCTCTAATAATCAAATGTCTAATTTCAATTAAAATCATATTTTTTGAGATGCCTCTTTATGGCACTATAAGATCTAGACTTCTTGCCCAGAGTCATTATTTTATGTAGTACTGTTGCCTACCAAGATCAGTAATCTAGCACTGAGAAAGTCTATTGACCCTTCAGGTCATTACACTATTTCCAGGTATCAGTCCTAACTCAGTTTTCTATTTATTCAATGAAGTTTGCCTAGATCCTCATATAAATTTTCACTGTGGTTTTCTCACTCCAGCTGGTCTGTTTCTTCCTCCAAATAAACAAGCCAAGGGCTATGGAAGAGGCAACAATGAGCACTCTCAGTGGCAGTATCATTTTCCCTTTTCCTGTAAGACAGCACTAGATAGTGCTTCATCTCTAGCTCGTGGAGTTACTGTTTGGTTTAAATGTAGCTCATACATAACAATTCATAATCTGTACTACTCTCCGTATTGTGATAGGCACACTTAAGTTGCAGTTTCCCCTGAAATGATAGCCAGTGTCACTTTGCAACCACTACATTATGAATAACTCATTACTAACTTTGTCATTATGTAACATATTTCCTTTTTTTTTTTTTTGCATGAGCATGCATGTGTATGGTGCATGTCCTTGTACATGTGTGACTGGGAGTATGTGTATATGGAATATGTGCAAGTGTGCTTGGGGGAGAGAGAGAGAGAGTGTGTGTGTGTGTGTGTGTGTGTGTGTGTGTGTGTGTGTGTGTGTGTGTGTGTGTGTGTGTGTGTGTTTGTTTGTCTGCATGCATGCATATATATCTGGTCAGCAACCAGATAAAACCTAGACACTTCAAAATCTACTCCTACCCGAAAATGACAAACTCCAAACAGCACAAATTCTTAGCTCTGCTTTATTTTCTTTTTTTTTTCTGACAGTATTTAATTTTACAAAAATTAACAAAAGCTTATCTTCTTATACATTTTGAGTCTTTTAAACAAATTTGGACAACTATTTGAAAGACAAAATCAAGTTTTGACTGTTTTGACAGAATGAGCCACTCAAAACTGAACTCTCAAGACAACTCAGTGAGGAACTACATTTTATAATTGGCAGTATCCAGGAGCTTTCTGTTAAATTTGGTGAAAGTGAAATCAGAGTGGACAATATAAAAGAAGATTCCAAGAAACAAACAGAAATCTTAAGAGAGATCATAAAACAACAAACAATCTTGTTCAGATCTCAGCAATAGAAGAGACATTAAGTGACCTGGATAGCAGAATGGCAGAGTGACCTGGATATCAGAATTCCTGTTAAAACAAAATACTTTGCTTATGGAAAAACTAGAGGACCTCAAAAATAAATCTAAAAGAAATAATATTAGGATCTATGAAATACCAGAAAAGGAAAAAGGAGACAGTATGTTTCAGTTTTTAACTAACTGGATGCCTAACATTTTATATCTACCAGAAGCTCTCTCTTTTGGTATTGATAGACCTCATAGATCTGTTTTGACTTCTTCTTTGAAAAAAAAATCCTCCAGTCCCCAGATCTATTATTGCAAAAGTTCTTTCCAGCCAAGACAAGGACATGGTGCTGAAGACTGCTTGGGCTTATTCTCCGATAAAAATAAACAAAAACACTATTGGGTTTGACTATGACTACATTGCATCTCTTATGACCAAAATAAAAGCATGAATTCCATTCATAAAAGACTTAAAGAAGCTAAACATTTAAAGCTCAACTGATTTTTCCAGCCAGAATTAGGATATTTTTTACCAGTGGATCAGAAAACTTTAAATGGTCTAGAAGACGTAGTGGATTTTTCTCAGCAAAAAATACTTTTTGATCAATCAGAAAATATGGATTGGACTCTTGTCATCTTAAAAAGACAGGCAACAAGAAATTGCTGGCCTTTAAAGGAGAAGGATAAAAATAGTAAAAAATTAAAGAAAAAGCAATATTCCTATTTTATATTTTCCCTAAATAGCTTTCTCACAGTTCATCATCAAATACAAGGTAAAACAAATAAAAAAATTATACTTTAGCAAAATTCCTTTTCTATAGTAGCTGAAATAGTGTATATGTGTATATATATATATATATATATATATATATATATATATATGTGTGTGTGTGTGTGTGTGTGTGTGTATGTGTGTATATGGGATCCATTTACTACATCGAATCGCAAGTGTACTTCTGCGAAAGTACATTTTGTCGAAAATGCACTTTCGTGTGAAGATAAAAAAAAAAAGAAGGAATAAAAGCATGCAGTTTGCATGTAATCTTAGCTGTACATCAACATTTAGTTTTGATGTACAACTAAGCAAACTAATGCTGAGATTGTGGTACAGTGGGGATAAGGGAATATTCCC
Source organism: Protopterus annectens (assembly GCF_019279795.1). Lineage (NCBI taxonomy): Eukaryota > Metazoa > Chordata > Ceratodontiformes > Protopteridae > Protopterus > Protopterus annectens. The sequence continues at coordinate 551,210,122 of NC_056747.1, read as the reverse complement.
TTTTCCCGACTGTAGTGCTATCTCAGAGTGAGAATATGTAAGTAGGGGTGGAGGGTGCACGGGGGGGGGGGGGCTTGCCCCCCTGCAAAAGATTATTTTTGTGTGTTTTTTTTTTTTTCATTTAGCCGATCCGGTGACTATACTTTAGCGAAAGTGTTTTGTTGAAGTGCAGTTTCGCTGAAGTGGGGATCTACATTTCTTTTTTGAACAAGTGTAATTTTGATGAAGAAAAGTAGAGCCATAAATATATATATATATATATATATATATATATATATATATATATATATATTAAAAACTACTGTTGCTTATAAGTCCCTTTCTTATTTTAATTCTCTAAAATTATTTTCAAACATAGAGAGTAGTGTGTATGTGGGGGTGTATATTAACATGTTTAACTAATCTTAGCTCTGCTTTATTTTCTTTTTTTTTTTTCTGACAGTATTTAATTTTACAAAAATTAACAAAAGCTTATCTTCTTATACATTTAATTTATATATACTTTCAATACATAATTTCAACTAATCTTCTTGTTTATCTTTGGTTATTATGAATGAGGTTATATGTGATACACTTTGTCTATGTGTAGGGGGTGTTGTGCTGAGTGGTTTTGGCTACAAGAAAATCATTTTGGAGCCTGGGAACTACTGCCCCATCAGTCTGATGAGCCTGATCTGCAAGGCCATGGAACTTCTAAACAAAGACATTGGTAACCTTCAAACACTGGACCCCACCCAGTTTGGGTTTGTGATGGGCCATTGTTGTCTCTCGAACCTAATTGACTTCTTCGAATCAGTCTCCAGAGCATTGGCAAGGGTAAGGTGGTCCACACAGCCTATCTGGACCTCACCAATGCCTTTGACACAATCCCCCACTCTGGAATCATAGATAGACTTGCTAAGCTGGGCATTAATCCCTACATCACTCAATGGGTTGCCAACTGGCTTACTGACAGAACCCACACTGTAAAAGTAGCTGACTCAAAATCAAGCTCCAGACAAGTGAAGTACTTCAGTGTTCAGTCCTGGGACCGCTCTTGTTTGGCATCTACCTCTCTGAAGTACAGGCCAACACTAAAGGACTCTGGCTAACAAAGTTTGCAGATGACTGCAAAGTGGGAGCCATTATTGAATCCCCAAATGATATGGATACTCTACTAAAGGGCTTTACAGAAACAGATGCTTGGTGCCAGAGTCATGGGCTCAAGCTCAATGTCAAGAAATGTATAGTTATCCCCTTTGAGAAAAAAAACATGTTCCATGAATTACCACATAGGTGGCATTGAACTAAACACCAAAAGTGTGATAAGAGACTTAGGGACAAAGGTGGACAGTGGTCTCACCTTCAATAACCACATCGCCACAACAGTCAGGAAATCCTTCTTTGTGGCACACCTCATCACTAAGGGCTTTTTATCCAGAAAAAAGGAGGTCATTGTCCCACTGTACTCATCCCTCATTAGAACCATTATAGAATACAACACACCGTTTGGTATGTACCTCTCAAGACATCTGCAACAACTGGAAAGGCCGCAGAAATACCTCACTAAAAGAATCACAGGCCTAAAGCAGATTCCCTACGCTGACCACCTTAAAAAACTCCAGCTATACTCTTGTCTCGTATCATCTACTCAGAGGCTATCTCTACTTAACATTCAAAGCCATGTCAAACCCAGAGCTGCAGGACATGCTACACTTAAAGAAATCCCATTTCCTCAGAGCTACATCCTCTAGGGATCTAAACCTTGTCATCACAATAAACAAAACATGCTGGATGGATAGGTTCCTGACCCAGAGACTCCCCAGACTCTGGAAAAGACTGCCTATACATGTCAAGCAAAGTGCCTCTTTGGCCCTCTTTAAAAGGAACCTTGACGATTGGATGGTAGAAAGGAAATTCACCCCGGGATCATGTCAGTCGCCCTTCTAAACAGGGGTCCAGGGAAGTAAATAATGTGGGAAGAAATAGCCAGGAAATTGTTATGGCTAGGCTTGTATAGGCCCTAGGGCCGATAGCCTAGTACCAACCTATGAACCTATGAAACTATTTATATACATTACTTCACTTTTTTAATAGGTTTAACTTGTGTGGTATTTTTTCATTACGTGGGCTCTTAGAATTAGACAGGCTACTGAAGTTTTACAGTAACTGCTTCTTTTCAGTCCCTTTTCCTACCTAGTGTTAGTTAAATTGCTTTAGAATTTTTTTATACATACCTTGAGCTGTTTTTCCACTTATAACAGTATAGATTCCATGTACAAACTGCCTGTGCTACAGGAAATGCATTTTGAACTTTAACCCTCATTACAGGAAGTGAACTTTTAGAATGTTAAAACGAGCAGCAGAAACACAAAAATAGAACATTTAAAATTAATCTAGTTAATTTTAAAACATATCCATGTAGTTTTTATGTTCATTATCTTTTAAGAAGTGGAATGACAAGGAGAAATGGAAAGACGAAAAAGAAGACATCTGCAGACTTAAAGATACAGAGTACTCATTTCTGTTTAGTGATCTCTTGTGGCCATCTTAATTCTAATTCAGTGAACGTTGCATCCTTTATATAAGTAGAGTGTAAATATATTATACTCATGCAGCAGATTATGAGTATGTCATTTATTATGACAAAAATGCTTTTTAAAACAATATTACTGGATTTAATGTGTCATGAAAGACATTTCAAATTTAATAATAATGAATTAGACAGTTACTACTATGCAGAATGCTACTGATAAAGAAGTACCTATTACAGTAATGGAATTTCTTCTACAGTTCCCCTGGTTCTGTAACATGCTACCTGTTAGATTGTACACACAAAAATTTACACATTGTCAGACTGGATTTTTGATTATTCAGTCTAAACATTTCAGGACTTGGCATTGTGAGTCCTGATATTTTAAAAGGTCACTTTTCTTCACTGATCAGTTATTGTCACTGACCTAATATATTGTTTCATATCTACATTTCATTTATGCAAGTACAAAGCATTAACATCTTTGCTAGCTATGTCTTACATTTCTAACATTCTCTAACTTTTGCAATGGTCAAGGGCTATCTGCCATTTTCTATCTGGGCTCCCTCAGAATACAAATTATTCACAAGAATAGATAGTTTCATTAAATAATAAGTAAACCACCCAATCTACTTCTTGCAATAGACTGTGGCATGCCTAAAAGTTTAATCATATATATATATATATATATATATATATATATATATATATATATGGCAAACACATAGACCATAGATGATCCACATATAATAGAAGACCTGATATGTACTACAAAGAGGTAGTTAAGCATCAAGACTGTTGGTGGAATACAGAATACTTACAAATGCATAGCATGAATGAAGCTGATAGCATAGTAAATAGAAAATGACATGTGCCATACATAACATCTGGTAGTATATTAAAATATTGTTATAGAGAGCTATTAATCATCTGAAAGTTAGTAAGATATAGATTAGACATTCTTTAAGTAAATGATGCAAATTGCAATTCTATATACATAAGGACATCCGCATGCAAAAACACACAAACTGAAATACATATTTGCACAGACCACACTTGTCTATCCATAAGTAAGGGGTCTACAGATGTATTTACATAAGGTATATATATATATATATAGATATACAAAAGCTAAATACCCTCATAACCTTTTGGCATTACTTCAGTATACAGTTGTCCAAATGCTTTCCTTGAAATGCAATTGTGAAAACTAACACCTGGTATGATGCCCAAAAGAGCTGTGCAATGCAGCAAAACTAAGTTTAAACACAGGAAACACTTCTTTACTAAAATGCAAATGAAAACAAGTACGCAGGAAGTTAGCATATCTTATATAAGATAACATATGGTTCACACCTCTGCATACTGGTTACAATAAAACTGTTTTTATACAAAATGATTTTTACAGACATTTGACTGGAAAAATATTAACAGTGCTTATAAACTTGATCTGAGAGAAATATATTTACTTGACTTCTATATAGATAATTTGCATATAACAGCATTTGTATACATTACTTTACCTATACAATAATATAAGCTGTTGTCTCCTGTGCTATATGAAACTGTTGGAGAAGATGCTTAAAACGCCTCAATCTGCTCAACATCTGTTGTTTTAATTATTCAGAGTTACTTCACTAATTATTGGAAAATAATATTAATGAGCAGATTTAACTTTTTGAAATGTTCTGCATTTGTTAGTGAAATGGGTAATTTTATTTTATACTAAACTGACATTTAAATCAGTTCAAGCACTTTTCATCTCCCATTGGTATTATGACTACAATAACCTGATCTGCACATTTCAGAACATGGCAAAGTGAAGTATTATTAGCAAATTTGTAAGTACATAATACTTAAAATATAATCATAACATAATGCTTCCTGTACAAACGTTAGATGTTAAATGTGCATTGCATTCCATACTAGACAGTAACATACATAAATTCATAATAAAAATGAACATTCACTTAAAAACTCTTACTTATTTCCATATTTACTCTCATTCATAGCAGATATTCACTCTCTTAACAGTTAATATACATATCAAGCATTTACTCAATTTACAAACACATACACAGTTATATGTATGCACATCCATGTAAATATGCATACAGAAGCACATACAATATACAAAAATATGGAATTTTAAATTATGGCATTTTTTAATTATACTTCTGTATTCTGACTATTACATTCACCTTTTCACCCATGTTATTAAATGAGTTTTAAAATGTTTATGATACATTATCTTGATATGTATTGGTGTTATGATGTATATAGGTTAATGTGTTATAGGTGTTGTCAGTTTTATTTCCTCCATATAAATGCTTAAATATTAGGCTATTTATAGTATTTTCTATAGTAGGGTTAATTAGAAGAAATGACTATATAAAACAGCTTGATTAAATATCGAAATTTGAACTGCATTATTTCTGTGATATTTTTGATAAATTCAGACATACATAATATTATTATTTATTATTAACATTTCCAACTTACATTTCTATGATTTTAAATATTAATATTAATCAAATCCATACTTTGTTGTTGTTTTTTCCTTTTAACATGACTTGACTGTGCTCTAAATAGTTATAATTAGTAATATTATTTTAAATTAAGAAGCAGTAGCAACTGTTTAGCTTGGTGACATTGGGATGGGTTGGTTGGTCTGTGATTTCTATGATTATATAATTTAATCAGGGAATTTTCATTCCATGATGAGAGGTTTAATGTTTATAAATTTGCATTTTTTTTGCATCTGTCCATAACAACAATTACTAACACTTGGTTATTATATTTTAAGCTAAATCATTTAAATAAGTGCATTCACATGTTCTTATGAATGTTGACATAGAATGGCCTTTCATTAAACATCAATGGACTTAATAATCCATTGAAGAGATGTACTTTAACCAATATTTAAAACTGCATGAAGCTCACATAATTTTCTTACAACAAAAACATTTATCTGAAGATATAGATAGATTGATGTTAAAGATTTTTTAAACTCTTGTGAGCGCTCATTTTAAAACAAAAAAGAGAGGCAGTCATTCTTTTGAGATATGTATTACCAATGTCTAAAATATTTAATCTCTATTCAGATAAAAAAATGGCATATTGGGTCTAACAGTATTAGAAATTGACAAAGAAAGTTATACTTTTGTGAATTCTTACTAGATACCTGGAACTTGAGCCAAATTTGCTAAAAAATTTGGATATTATAACCCTATATAAAAAAGGTAAATTGATCAATGCAGGAGATTTTTAACTGTATTCATTCTAGTAAAGACACAACCACAACTGCCAATAATGTTCCTAAGCTATCCTCGTTAGGTAAGTACTTAGATGGTGTTATTAATTCTCAAAATTTGAGAGATGTCTATGATATTAAATCAATTAACTCTCTTAACTTTTACACATTATTCTTATAGATTTGGCACCCAGACAAACATTGATAAAGTATTTACTTCTAGCAGTTAATTTACTACAATTGAAGATGTATTGATAACTGTGTCCTTTATCTGACCACAATGCTATTAAATTTATGTTAATGTTAAAGCCAAGTACTTTGATTTACTGTCAGAGAATCCCTGCTTATAAAGTAAAATTAAAAGACTTTAAGGAATTGTGTCTAAAAGAAATAAATCAATACACTGACAATAATAATGGAGAAGTTTCATAAGTAATACTTTGGGATTCTTTAAAAGCATATCTATAGGGAAGAATTAAAAACTGGTACTTATGTAAAAAAAAAGAGTGCTATAAGGAGTTGATGTCTTTGAAGTTTAATATAGATAAAATGAAATCCAATTTAAAACCTTATGGCAAATTAGCAAATGCTGAGTTGCAAATATTAAATCAGAAATATCTTGATGTACTTCAACATATAATATTAATAAATCTGGAAAAACTAAAAATTACAATCTTTCTCAAAAAAAATAAAAACAATATCTTACACAAGTTGGGTGTTAGATCTAAGAAAAAAATAAACGTTAATCATACTAAAGAAATAATTTCCAAACAAGGTGATACAAAGAATAAGTGACTGATTTAAAAGTCATACTAAAATACTTCAGGAAATATTATGAGAAAATTAATAACAAAGAGACAGACTGAGAAATCAGCAACATAACCAATGACTTTAATGTTTAAATTAACCAAGAACAAAGATTCAAAATTGATACGTTGTTCTCTTTTAAGGAGTTGAAAGATCACATTAATTGATGAACCTCTGATGAAGCTACCTAGTGAGAGTAGCGAAAACGCTGTCTGTATATGAAAACAAAATAAAATTGCGTTAAGGTTTCATCTGGGAGCAGTTCTTTCTTTGACTTGGGAACCTTGTGTTTCGCTGGTTTGTGGATTCCTTCACGTTTGGTATGTTTCCAAAATATGGAACACTATTCCCTCAACCAATTATATCTACAGCTAATCATTCTATTTTCAAAAAGGTACACAAGACTCATCTCTATTACAACTGACTCTGCTCATACTCAACCCCTAAGACACATTACTTCAGTCACCAGCTTCCTACCCAACATCCTTTTCTCCCTTAATGACCAGCATATGTTCAATTTTTTGTAAATATATATTTGATGTAACAATTTAATCTTTTCACTAACCACTTCACCTCCTTTCCCCTGTCCACAAATTTTCTCATTCCATTCTCACTCTCTTTCCCTCTATGTATCTATCCTTCCATTTCACTTTTCTCCTATCTTCTATCTTCCTCTGCCATTATTCTTTCCCCTTGCCTCTTTCACCTCTACTCTACCTGACCTTCTAAATTATCAGACTACTTTAATCAATACTCTTTTTCCTTTCTAGTAACTCATTTTTAACTGTCTATATCTACATGATCCACTTGTCTCAGAGAAATTCCCTCCTTAAGAAACCATGACTGCATCTACTGTAAAGTATTTGAACTAACGTTTTTATATAATGTGCTATATTGCTATTGTTATTTTCATGTTATTCACAAATTGTACAACTTTGTTGTGCAACTAGTCTTGTAACTGTAACTATACTATTTTGCTATTATGACTATGGAGCTTTTCTTACCAGGCCTCTGCTAAAAATGGGCTCACACCCAGTCGGACTTTCCTGGTAAACAAATGTCAAATAAAAAAAATAAACAAATGACTAGAATTTGCACTTATTTGCATCGTTTAATCATACTGTATATGTGCCTCTATATTCTGCTGCATGCATCATAGTTATTCTCAGTCACTGTACACTTGGACTGAGAAGTACAGTGCTGCATCTGACAGCAGAGCACTGTGAAATCACCCTTGTATTGCTATCCCTGTTATACAAAATCATAACATTAATGTAATTAAGCTGCATAGCATATTCACACAATGTGAGGATAATGGGTCTATATTAAATCAGCGAACTCTTAAAATAGCGAATGCTGATTTATCGACCATTTAAAACCAAAACCTGAAAATCCTGAAGACATGGAACAGTGATTTTTTTCCACAGGGGAAAAAAATTGCTGGGCTGTTTTCGGGACTTTGCTATTTCCTCCACTGTGGTGCAATCTCAGAGTTGGTATATTTAAGTAGGGGGCACTTTTGAACTTTTTTTTTTTTTTTGTGGAACAACGATTTTTTTCCCTGGGAAAAAAATAGCTATTCTGTGTCTTCAGGATTTTCAGGTTTTGGTTTTAAAGGGTCGCTAAATCACCATTCGCTATTTTAAGTATTTGCTGATTTGATATAGACCCAGGATAACTTTCTCTCCTTGTGCGACTCAGTTTTGAATTTAAATGTTATTAGGAAATTTTTCATTGAAGAGAAAAAGTAGTACCATTTAATTTTCTGTGAAAGGACAGATCTCTACTCCTTATATACTCCTGTGATGGTTGTTGCTACAAATCTCTACTCCTTATATACTCCTGTAATGATTGCTGCAACAAATATGTAAATGTACTCCTTATATACTCCTGCAATCATTGATGCTGCAGAGATTATGACATGAACATAGTCATAAAAGATCCTGTGTTCAAGCTACATTTAAAGCCCAGGGCCTCAGATGTTTTGATGTGTGTTTATGTCCGTTAGTACATTTGTATTTATTTGTTTTATTTATTTAACATTTGTTTACTGGGAAAGATCAACTGGGACGTAGCCCATTTTTAGCCGAAGCCTGGAGAGAAAAGGTTCATAAACATTTAAACAAGAAATTCAAATAGAATAAAAATTAATATTAAAGCTCTACAGACTTTTAATACAGTACATAGGTGTTACATATTAGACATTATATTAGTTTGAGCAACCTTACATAGATACAACACATGACCCTGTTGGCATAGATGTACAGTTAGAGTAATACACCATATGATATACGGGTCTATATTATGAAATCAAAATGGCAAAACATCGACAGACGTTTCATTGACCCCAAAATAGCAAACTACAAGTTATGCGAATGGCCAGATCACCGAGTTTTTTCATAGGGAAAAAAATCAGTTTTCTATCGTCATGAATTTGCCCTTTTACCCACTGTAGTGCAATCTCGGAGTTGGTATATTTAGTTAGGGTGGGCACAGACTCCCACATTGGGGGGTGTGGGGGTGATCCCCCCACTTTGCAGTATTTGAAGTGGTGTGTCATGTCTGGTTGGCCTACCAATTTTTTCCCTAGGAAAAAAACTCTGTGATTTAGCCATTCGCGTAACTTGTAGTTCAGTTATTTGGGGTCGATGAAATGGCTGTCAATGTTTTGCCATTTCAGTTTTGTAATATAGATCCATGATATATAGTGTTTGAAAGTCCTTACAGCATTACATATAGTGCAGTCACATTACTTATAGATCAAGATAGTAGGGGTAATTTAAGAACAGCTTTCAGAACAGTGAATAAGAAGACAGAGGGGAGGTGATTGTTATGATGAGGCAAATGTGTTTTAAGGGAGCAGGATAGGAAGATGGGGGAATGAATGAGAAGTGTGAGAGGTAAATCTATGGGATTAGTTACATATATGTGTAGAAAAAGGAACTGGTTTGGTTAGTTATGATTATGGTTATATGGTTAATTATGATTGGTTAATGTATGGTTTAATGTATGAGTTGTCATGTCTTACAAGAAGAAATTGTATAGCTTTCTAGCTTGAAAGGAAAACAGGTTTGTTATGGATGACCTACATTTTTGTCAATCTTGAAAATTTCATGATACAGGGATAGCATTCTTGTGTAAAAGGAATTAGGTTCAAGTCCTTTCAACAACCAATCTTTCCTTTCATGTTCTACAAGAACTGCTGTTAGAAGAGAAACTCATTCAGGTTGAAGTACAAAACTTGAGTATTTAGGCATGTCCTCCTGGAAAAGTATTCACAAAAGTATCACAACCTGATGTTCCTGTCATCATAATGAGAACAAAGACAAAAACAATCTAAACAGAAAACAGCAAATAAAAAGTTAAAAAAAAAAAGAAAGAAAAAGCTTGAAACAACACATTTTCAGGCTGTTTCTCTCATAAAATGATTTTACTTGCACTGGTTATTTCTTGCAGTTATTTACTAAATGATGCTTGTCTCTCAACATCTTGAAATTCTACAACTGCATCCAGCCACATCCACAATCTTTTGAACAAAATGCTGTTGCTTATTTTCTGACACAGACATGTGTGAAATAGCCTACAAAATATATTAGGGTTTCATCCAGCAGTTTATATCAGTAAGTGAAAAAACAGACTATGCGAGCCATGCAAACATTCCACCCATGTGACGGCTTTGATTTTAATGATTTCTTTTTTCTTGTTGCTACTAGATAAAATGGCAGCAAATATTTGCAGTCAGGGATAGCCGGAGCAAGTACAATGCCAAATAAAATGTCAATAAAATTGTGTAATAGGAAGCAGTACAAGTAACCACGCCGAACCCCAAGAATCACCAGCAGCTAATACAAGTAGACGATAGTGGCACAGAGGAAATGAGTTCCTCCAGTGGATGATAGTGGCAAAGAGGAAATGGGTTCCTCCAGTGGATGATAGTGGCAAAGAGGAAATGGGTTCCTCCAGTGGACGATAGTGGCAGTAGTTAGGAATACTTGACTGACTATGTATGTTGTTCACTTTGTGTTTTGCAAAAAAGTCTCTAACTAAAAAGTACTGAAATGCACATTGTATTAGAGATGTCCAGATGTAAGCATATCTTAGGTCAGCAATACGTACAATTTTTTAATGCCACTGGCACTTCTCTCTTACTTGAGGTATTGGAAGCAATTAAAAGAAAGACTGGCTGCTCAAATAAAAAATAAAATGTGTGTGTGTGTGTGTGTGTGTGTGTGTGTGTGTGTGTGTGTGTATGTGTAGATAAATAAATAAATGTATACAACACCCACACATTTCTATTCGATGTTTTGCACAGTCAATTTAGATTACAGTCATATATAGATAAATACTTGTATACAACACCCACACATTTCTATTTAATGTTTGCACAGTCGATTTAGATTACAGTCTGTTGATTAAGCACTGACCCATATGTATATTTTATAAAAATAGTGGAATAACCATTGAGATTAAACCTAAGTTACTATGCAAGTTTTACAAATTAATAATGAAAATAACACCAACATCATTTCCAGCTCTTTGACAAACTCCCAAGCAGGATATTCAGTTGCACAAATTTCCAATGCACATTTGAGGAATATACCTGTAATCCAGAGAATGATTACTGGGAAATATATATCATCTCTAAAATGAATGCAGCAAAGAGTATTGCCTCTTCTCTGAGATGCAGTCATCTCAGAGTTAGTATAAATATATGAATTTGGGGTGTGGGGTGCAGCCCATTACATCAAGGGGGGGTACAGGGTGCTTATATCCCTGAAAAAAAGTTTAAATGCATTACAGTCACTTTTGAAGTTTACTATCACTTGTGTGAAATTGCACTTACATATAATTTTTTTTGGGGGGGTGGATTTTGAACTTCTAATAGGGAGCTGCAATCACACAAGTTATTTACTGTAAAATCTCTTATTTGCCCTTCAGCACATATATGTTAATAGTTCTTTAGCACTGTAGAGAATAGATTAAAACTACAGTAGATGCTAGGAGAGAGCAGTTAGAAAGAATGCTCTGTATTTCAATTACATTTGCTAAGTAATCCAGATTGCCTCTAATACACAAGGTTTTAAGGGCAGGATTCATTTGTACTGAGCTGCTGCCCAGCTACTGAACTGACGCCTTTGGCAGGATAGACTATCTGTAGTGGATTTATGTGGGCAGAGAACATACAAGTTTAATGACTGCTATATGAAGTAATTGTCACAACTGCCTATGAGACAGGTGAAATAAAGAAAGAACAATTCTGTGAACGTAAGCCTTCATACACTAACCAGCTTTCATTTTAAGGGTCATGAGACAGTGCACAAATTCTTTTAAAGGTGACAGTTAAGTACAAAATCAAAAACTGTTTCCTGGTAACTGCAACCATTATGTCAACTCCATCTTGCAGACATGCTCTAACAGCCACAATACAGCCCATCTGTAGCAGTTTCTTGTACAATATGAAAATGTTATGTGTGTTTAGATGTCATGCTGGTTTGTGCATTGTACCTTCCATTCAGGCAACACTACAGCAGTGATGTTATGGCCCCTGCTAACAGAAGACTGATATGATTACAATAAAGCCTCACGCAGGGACAAACACTGCCATTCAACATATGCTTCTAACAACAGTTTGTGACTCAGCTGCGAAATTTTACCATTTTACAATACAACCTTAGGGAAAATATGTCTGCACTCATAAATCTGCAAGAGCTGTTATTCATGGCAACTGGCTGGAATTCTGTGTCTGCACTTTTATATATGTGTGCATGTTTTTGTTGTGTGTATTTCTCTTGATTAGCTATGCTTTCCTGGCAGGCTTAGATGTGAGTATTTATTAGAATGCCGTTTTTATCTCTTGTTGTAGGAAAGGCAGTAACTTGTCTTGCTGTGCTGACAGATGCATTTACCAGACAGTTACTAACTTGCATCTTCTGCTTTTGTCATAATGGGGCTTAAGCTAGAGTTTAATATCCTATTTGTATGTCAACACATTGGGAAAGTGAATGTTTTGAGGAAATCAGAAGTCTGACATCAGTGCTTCAATTACAACAGAACTGGTTATAAGTGATTTCTACCATAGAAAATTATATATCAAGCATTTCTATTGTGTATAAACATTAGCAGATCAGTATTCAAATATTACTCTAGTATTAGCCTTCTGGTTCTGGCAGTGGCAGAACTAGTATGAACTGATGCATGTTCTTCGTTTTATATTTCCAGTAAATATAGTAGTAAAGCCACTTTACCTAAAGAATGCATTACTTGCTAACAGTGATGATGGCTCAAAAGTTCTGTACTACATGCCTGTAACCCCTTGATAATTTGATACTGCACTGGTTAAAAATAATGTTCATATTATGCAAAACATTTACAGCTACAGAGTACTAACATGGTATCTTTTTTATTCTAATTAACTGAATCACAGACCTAGAGTTCCCATTATGAGAGGAATCATAATTAAGTGTCAGAGGAGATTGACCAGTTAATAAAAAGGTGTTAATTTCTGAAAGAGCAGTAGACACTATCCCATTGTCAACAAAGGTGTGTACAGTCAAAGATATGGTTTCCCAATTAATAATAACATATAGCACTTAGAGCTAGACTATAAGTAAAGTTTTGCACCAGAAAATACAAACTGTTCACTGAAAGGTTTGCTACTAAAACTAAAACTCAGCTACTTTGGTCATGAAATCCAAACAAAGGTTTAATTATAGAGAAGGCAATGATGCAGGAAGGGTCTACTTTAGGACCTCGAAAGTTTAATAGCTCAAATGCATATGGATCGAACCATATGCATATAATTATTAAACAATTGATGTCCCCCCCACCCCCAAAAAATACACAAAAAAAAATTTTAAACTAGTGCAGGCAGAGGGGCAAGCCCACCTGCACCCCCCACACCCCCCGCTACTTAAATATACCAACTCCGAGATCGCACTACATTGAAGTAAATGGAAATCTCCACCTATGGAGATTTCCGTTTACATTTTCAATGTTTTGCGCTTTCGGTGTACTCATGTCGAGAAAATCGTATTCGATATTCTCTGACTTCAAGCACATAAAGTAGACCCATGCAGGAAAGGTCAAAATCCTATGGCTAAGGGGCAGGCAGAAGCTGAGATGGATAGATAGCATTACTGAAGCAATGAATATGAAATTGCAAGAATTTAAAGTTGTTGTTGATTGGCAAGGCGGCTGTGCCAAAATCCTTAAGGTCAGATTCATATGTGACTATGACTAAGTGACAACAAAAGCAGTAACCATTCTAGAGATAATAAACTTTGGGTAATTCCTTCCAGACTGTCAGTTACCAACGCATATAGAACTATTGGGAGGACTTCAGGAAGTGATCATATTCCTCTAAGGGGAACAATATCTCAGATGCATAGGATTTAGACTGTGGGTAAGAAGGCATATCCCAACAAGTAAATGCTTCTGATGGGGCAGAGTTTTTTATGGTTGATCTGTTTTGGGAGTGCTGGCAGGTGTTCCTGTTGATCCCCAGATATGCTAGGAGGCCAAGGTATTTTCATATCTTTGGATGGCAGAATTTCTTTAACTTCTTTTACATCCTTCCACACTGGCATGATCGCACCCCAGTTCCTCACCTTGTTGCTGGAAGTGTCACAATAATGCATGGGAGGATTGGGTACATATTTTAGGGGGGATGTTTACAGCTAGACACACAAAGTACAACTGAGAGATTGGTATGAAAGGATGTGTCTGCAGAAATTCACAATTACACCATAATCATTTTAACTGGCTACAACTCTGCTCCCGTACTGGGCAGACTTAACTGGAATCTCTAATGTTTAATGATCATGTTGTTGTGTCTTTCAGCTTTTCCCGGTCAGGGGTCGCCACAGCAGAACTCCAATCTGCTAATGATTGGTAGTTGATTTTTACGTGCCGAGTTACCAGCCCTGACGCACAACCTTCAACGAAGGTACGCCCATTCACACATGTCTCCACACAGAAGACTCTCTAGCTGAGAATCGACCCGGACAGTGTCTTACTGTGAGGCAACAACGCTACCGCAGCACCACAATAAAAGGTTATTGCAAGGCCTGGAAGTGAAGAGGTCCTCTGGACAGTTAGAATATTTGGGACCCCAGTAGGATATTTGTGACTCAGTGCGTGATTTACAGGACAATAAATTCAGGTGACAGGCAATAACCAAGTTGGCTCTTTGGGTGTTGTTCACTGCACAGGAAAGTTAAGAAGCTGATAGCAGGAAAATAGGTCTGGACCTTGGAATGATGGGAATTATGTTGACTTGAGCCCACTGAGCAGTTCAATGAAAAGGTTTATTTCTCTTATTCTTAGTTTCTTTTCCTGGCTTGCAGAAAAATAGATAAATGATTATTTCCATTAATACAGCTCAAGTACAATACAATAACTTTGGGGAAAAAAGAAATTTCCCATTCAGTATATTGTATGTTAGTGAAATTCTTTGTTAAATCAGTTGATATGTCTTAATGTTTGCTTTATTATGAGATTAATTCCCAAGTTTGTCCAAATATTTGTTTTTGTAAATAAAATAAAAATACTCAAGATATTAATATTTTCACATCACCTAACTGAACACACCATACCCAGAGCTTTAACCCTTTATTCTGGCTTACTTTTAAAATATCCACTTAGAAAAAAAAACAATGATTGTTAGAATTAACAGTTTAAGAAGTCCTCCCTACTGGATATGTAGTGATATTTGTAGGCATTACTGAACATTTCAGCAAACATGAGAAAACACATCTCCTGATGGAAATCAACCCATAACCTTCTAAGTCATCTGCATATAAGACAAATAGTTATCCTTCAGTCAGTGAGTAAGGCACTGGTGCCATAGGAAGAAGATTCTGTAAAAATTGACCTGGAGTGGAATATGCAACTAGGAAGATGGCTTTGAACCCAGTAGGCCTTAAATGTATCCTAGGAGCACAAGTAATAAAAAAAGCTTAGCCATCTCCATATTGTCATTTTAAGATAAAGAAGATAAAAACAGATAATTTTTGAAGGTAGTTTTGTTGCACACTAGAAATCTCAACAATAAGAGGTGAGGTTTAGATGCTTTTCTTTAAGGATACAGATACTGATACCATTAAAGAAATCTGTTTTAAAGATCCATACATTTCAGGTATTCCCCTTTCACTATAGTCACTATTATGCGATACATAACAGTACTGTGATGCTTAAGAAAGAAGCCTGGAGAAATAAAGTCACATGAGACTAGAATTTTGTCATTATTTGTAATAGTCTTGGGCCCATTTTCGCTGCTGTAGCAGAGGAGAAACAATAGAAAAAAAATCTCACAGGAAGAAAAATTAACAAAACCAATTGAATTTCTGTTTCATTTTCATAAACAAATAAACAAGCCAGTCTCTATCAATAAAGAAAGGAGGCAGAGAGGATGAAGTGTACAACACTGAGAGCCAATGCAATAACAGCATTAAGTTCAAGCACATTTACAATGAGAAAAGTTTTGTGCAAAGTAGTCTCTAGTCTGCCATTATTTTACATACATTGTAATATTCCCTTGTTTAAACTTGCACTGTATGAAGCAGGAAACAAGATCTAACACAATATTCAACCATAGGATGCTTGTTGTTGTTCATGCACACTTTTAAGAAAATTATATACTGTGTCACTGAACCATGAATGGCAGCAGATGTAGATGCTAAGGAAAAAAGACTACAAAGAGAAAAACTGGAAATAGTTATGGATTGCAAAGAAAATGACCAAGAAGCATTCCTTCTATAATAGAAACTGTGAATGAATGAAAAATGAATAACACCAACAGCTTGACTATGGTCAAAAGCCTTATCTTATAAATTACATTAATGTGCAATGATCCCAGTATCTAATGAAGGACGAACCATTACCATCTATTCTACATTTTCACAACTTATTGGCAATAAAAAATAGGTACGACGTGGTGAGCATATGGTAACATGCATGAAAATAGCATCCCTGAAGGTTCATCGGCTAGACATGCAACAATACTCACAAGAGGGCTACAAATAAACGATCATATATGAGTTGCAGCTACTGAAGTTAAACTACTGATAAGGACCATCTCTTGTCCTTAACCACATTTTCTTGATATACTGATTTTTTGAATAAATTTATACATTTTTTAAATTTATAATTTCATATTGAAAGGCAGGCTATTGTCTTCCTAGTTTTGATGATTTTTAAAGATGTTGAATAATCATGGTTTGGAAAAAAATTTGCAAAAAATGTTTAGTAATTTAAATCTTGATTTCAACAATATGCATCCTCAATATATCAAGAGAAATGGAAAATGTAGTTAAGGACCAGATGATCAATATTAATAGGTCATCATCAGTAGAGGAGAAATATTTTGCTGAAATCGAGAGTTAAAATATATTTTTAGCCAGGAGTTCTTCTGAGGAATTTATTCGCACATATGTTGAAGAGGTACTGGAAGAAAAAAAGTCTGTTTATGCCCTAGTGTTACTTGGAGAACATTTGGAAAGCAATGTTTCATCAGTGAAAATGCAAACTGATGTATTTAACAAATACATTTTTTTGTAAACCTACAGCTAAGATAGTGGCAATATCAACATACTGGGGTATTTTGGCCCCATATTCCCAAGTTTGTTTCTGGTATACATTGGTGATGTGACTTTTATATATAAATTGAATGTGAATTTGGTTACAGGTGTCTCTTGAAGTCTCCTAGGTGGGATGAAATCATTTACTCTGGTGGTGTTTTATGCATATAAAAATTGTAGATGGAATGATCATCTGCTTTGCATTTTTTTATTTTCAGTTTTTGCTGTGTTAATATAACTTCTGTGTTTTAATCCAAATGAATGCACTGATATAAATAATACAATTTCTAGCCCACATGGACACCAAAAATGAGATGCAATTTCTGTAATGATAGTAGCATTCAGTCTTATCTCTTCCTTTTTCATTCATTGATAATGCTCTTTGGCCAATTCACTCAGCTCAATTTCAATATATTTATATATAAACCATTACGTTGCTATTTCTCGTCTCTGACCTTTGACCTTATTATGCTGCAGTCTTCATTCCTACTTGAAAGTAATTTATGAAATTGTCCATTTAAATATCCAACATTACATAATTCAGGTTGAGATGTTACTTTATGTTTACTGCAATAAATTTATAAAGGCCTCACTGCACTTTCCATGCATTTCTTTTGGTCAGGAGTATCTCAATAAACAGGCAAAGGTCAATTAACTCTAGTTAGAAAAACTGAAGAACTATTGATCTAGACAAAATGGCTATTCTTTTAGGAATGAGGATTTATGCCTGGTCCTTAGGTTACAGATAGTTTCTGTATCAATTCTTAGTAAATTATAAAAGCTGAATCAAAAATCTGACCCTTATGGAATCAGTAAAATAACATGAGCATTTTTTTTCAATCGCCTTTACTGTAAAGGTATTGCATACAGTTCTACATACTCAATGCTCCATAGACATGTATCTATGATGTTGGGAGGGATGAGCTAAGCTGCTTGCTTCTAAACTCATCTCTGAGCATTAGAGTATGGAAAGCTGACATTTCAGACTGAATCCCCTTGCCTCCACACATTGTTTATAAGTTTAACAGAAGTATAGCACATACTGGATAATCATGTTTGAGAAAAAATATTGTCAGCCTGTGTTTCAAAAAGAAAAGATTTCAGGAAAGTAAGCCAACAACAGATGCACTTTTTTGGCTTATGGCATACAGAAGCATTTGTTACGCACATGGATTATTTTCAGGCTTAGTGTTTTGCACTGCATTTCTTAGACATGCATTTTATTAACCTACTGTCCTTTTAATTCTCAGGGGACTGCTTTAGCTTAAGACTATCTCCTCAATCCCTTTTGTCATATATCATTGGCCAATCACTTCCAGACCTGGGAATCCAAATACTTTTGCAAAGGCCTCATGGTTTGGGAAGGTTTATTTCTACAGCATTTTAACTATAGCACCATCCAGTGGAAACATTTATTATTCTTCAGGCCCTCAAAAGTGGAAATATACTTTTTATGTAATTCTTAATTATTTAAGAAAATAAATGCACAGCATAGAAAAGCATTGCACAATAACATAATTCCATCTAATTATGCCTCCACTAGTCCTAATGCAATGCAATCAGGTTTCGTTGTTTACTTTTGAAGCCCTGACCTATATATTCTGTTTGTTCTCAATGTATGCTTCAATACAGTGAAGATTTGAGTTTACAAAATGGCAATGAGTAATGCTAGTTTATTTTTTCTTCAAATAAGCTTAACCAGGATCCCTAGACTCTAAGCTTTCCATTTTCTTTACATAACAGTCTTCTTCTTTCGGCTGCTCCCGTTAGGGGTCGCCACAGCAGATCAACTGTTTCCATTTCCTCCTGTCCTCTCCATCTTGCTCTGTTACACCAACCACCTGCATGTCCTCTCTCACCACATCCTTAAGCCTTATCTTAGGCCTTCCTCTTTTCCTGTTACCTGGCAGCTTCATCCTTGGCATCTTTTTCCCAATATATTATGCATTCCTCCTAAGCACATGTCCAAACCAACGTAATCTTGCCTCTCTGGCTTTGTCTCCAAACCTTCCAACCTGGGCTGACCCTCTAATATACTTATTCCTAATCCTGTCCATCCTTGTCACACCCAGTGCAAATCTTAACATCTTCAACTCTGCCACGTCAAGCTCTGACTCCTGCATTTTTGTCAATGCCACTGTCTCCAACCCATATAACATAGCTGGTCTCACTACCCTCTTTTAGACCTTCCCTTTCACTCTTACTGGTGCTCCTCTGTCACAAATTACTCCTGACACTCTTCTCCACCCACTCCATCCTGCCTGTACTCTCTTCTTCACCTCTCTTCCACACCCACCATTACTCTGAACTGTTGATCCCAAGTACTTAAACTCATTCACCTTCGTCACCTCTACTCCCTGCATCCTCACCATTCCTCTATCCTTCCTCTCATTCACACACATATATTCTGTCTTAGTCCTGCTGACCTTCATTCCTCTTCTCTCTACAGCATATCTCCACCTCTCCAGGGTCGTCTCCACCTGTTCCCTACTCTCACTACAGATCAAAATGTCATCTGCAAACATCATAGTCCACGGGGACTCCTGTCTGATCTCGTCTGTCAACCTGTCCATCACCATTGCAAATAAGAAAGGGCTCAGAGCTGATCCTTGATGTAATCCCACCTCCACCTTAAACACATCCGTCACTTCCACCGCAGACCTCACCGCTGTCACACTACCCTTGTACATATCCTGTACCACTCTTGCATACTTCTCTGACACTCCCGACTTCCTCATACAATACCACAACTCCTCTCTAGGCACCCTGTCATATGCTTTCTCTAAATCCACAAAGACAAAATGCAACTCCTTCTGACCTTCTCTGTACTTCTCCATCAACACTCTCAGAGCAAACATCACATCTGTAGTGCTCTTTCCTGGCATGAAACCATACTGTTGATCACTAATCATCACCTCCCTTCTTAACCTAGCTTCTATTCCTCTTTCCCATAATTTCATGCAGTGACTGATCAGTTTAATCCCTCTGTAGTTACTACAGGTCTACACATCACCCTTATTCTTAAAAATCGGTACCAAAACACTTTTTCTCCATTCCTCAGGCATCCTCTCACTTTCCAAGATTTCATAACAATATGCCCATGATATAAATATTTTGTTTCCCTTTTAAAAATTTCAAATTAGTGACTGTGTACTTAGATACAGTCTACAAATATGTTCAAGGTAACTATTCCCAGAAGGTAAGACCCTCCTCAGAGGTAATTTCAGTTTTTGCCAACCTTGCAATGATCAACATTCCTTGACAATTAAGTTCATATCTTTGCATCTTACCTTACTTCATACCCAGTGCATTATTAGACAAGTAAATGCAGCACACTCTATTTCTTCATGCTTTCATGTACTATAATGTTTCCTTTCTAACAGTACTACAGACTTATCACTAAACCCCTGTACTTTACTTAACTTTGTGGGCTCTCTCTTAAAAATTAGCCATGGTTGTAATAATGATGATGTATTGCCAGCTATGCCAAAAGAAGTAGGGCAGTGGATGCGTAACATATCCCAGCATAGCTAGCTGGAGTTTTGTAAAGAATTATAAGTCATTTGTATATCAAACTGATTTCTACAGGTGCTTGTGTTGAAAATGTATTTCTAAAGCTGCTTGTCAATAGTGGGTCCTGCTAGACAGAAAAGAAATACATCTGTTTGTCAGACTGTATTGTAACTGTTGAAATGAATATATTGTGACAGAGGATACTGGAATATAAGAGGTTAGTCTCAGTCCATCTAACTTTAAAAAATAGTCTGAAATTAAATTATCTTGTTTAGGCCATAAAGATTATATCCTACAGTTCTGTTTGCAGACCAAGACAAAATGTCTGAAAAGAAGGACTAGGAATCCTAGTGTATTGTCCATAGGGGTTTTGAAATGGTTTTATAGCTTCCAGATGCTATAACACATCTTAGCAAAGCAGTGTGTGTGTGTGTGTGTGTGTGTGTGTGTGTGTGTGTGTGTGTGTGTGTGTGTGTGTGTGTGTGTTATGACACATGCGTGCTATATTCTGGTTCAATTTCTAGTAAAGAGGGATAGTGTGGGAACCAGAGTCAGATGACCAGATATATGTGATGTCATTTTGTAATCCAGCACAGAAATTATGTTTTAATACTAGATGAGACAGATGTCTCAGGGCAGTCTGTATGTGAAACCTGACAAGAAGAAAGATCACTCACCCACTTCATCTTGCCTTGCTCTAGTAAGTCAACTAAGGAACAGTAATTCTTTAGATCAGTCAGGAAAATATAGTGAGCTTAGTTAAATATTGTTTTTCTGTAACTTTGTAAATCTATCCATCTGTGTTATTTTTAATATTTATTTTGATTGAAACTCTAACTCTGGTGCTTACTGTAAATAGATATTTAGTATGTTCATGTTCTTTTATTATTTATTATTAAATATATTTCAACTTTTCACTGTGACTAGACTTTTAGACAATATTTTAAACTTTGAGAGTACTTATATTTATTTGGTGACACTGTTGCCGCTTATGAAAGCCTTGCTGCATTGGTCAAACAAAACCATTTGTATTAGTATTAATTTTACACTTGTAAGAGCTTTGGAGTAGCTGGCTTTGGTGTATTCTGGTGGCAGTAATTACCTTATGGTCAGGGCAGAGCGGGCATAGCTGGTAAATCTGTGCCAGCCTATCCCAGATATGTGTGTGTGTGTGTGTGTATGTGTATAAAAATCAAATCTCAAAGAGTGTGTGTGTGTGTGTGTGTGTGTGTGTGTGTGTGTGTGTGTGTGTGTATGTGTGTGTGTGTGTCAGCTAGTTGGAGCAAAGACTCAAAGCACGGGTTTCACACACAGAGTGGTTGAGGACTCAGCTTGGAAAACTCAGCTGCGGACTCACCTCTACAGCTGTGTCAGTGTGGAGTCTTATTTGCATCTGGAAATACTGTGTGTATATATCTTTATTCTTGATTGCTGGCCCAGAAAGGTGATGACACAATGATATTATGACAGCCTATCTATGTCCAGTTTATAAAAAATGCTCAGTACTATGAACTGCAGCTGTGGATACCAGTAGTACTTGTGAAACCACATCCTACTGTGCTCAGTGCCAGTGATGAAATCATTAGTCTTGTAGGCACTCTTTCAACAAATTTGTCTTAACTGTGTATATATTTGCAGGCATGCTAACTAGGTTATTAACTCATATCAGACAGTTGCTTAAAACATTTTATTGAATACAAGTTTACTGAATATTTATTGCAAAAACCAAATACACAGTCATTGACAGGATCAACAATCGTACTGACAAACATTAAAAATAAATAAAACAGTCACTTTTTTGCATTTGGTCAAAGCCCCTCCCAATAACTTGCACGCATGGTGCTCTACCTGCATCCAAAGAATGAAAGGCTAGTATGCACAACAAGTGCTGAAAACAGCATAAGGTACGCACAGTTCGAATAACCTAGAAAAGGAAATTCACCCATGCATAAAAATATGAAGAATAATTAATTCCACAAGGTCTAGCATCAAAAAAAATGTTGAGCAACAGTACTGTTACACTTGGGGTCCACTTGCTTTCAACTGTTAAAAACCTGTGGACTTCAGTGTGTAACAAATCATTCAGAAAACAAATATGAGCAACAGAGCATATCATGTATTTCAGACATCTCAGTCCACAAAATACATGAATAATGCTTTCTGTAATGGTTGGTGCAAGTCCATGTCCATGTCTCTGAATAATTTCACAGACTAACAACATGGCATCTGCTCTGATAAATTTGTGAATATGGTCTGACTCTAATGGGTTATGTCAGAGTTAGACAACAAAGAAACTGGTTGTGGGATTATGGAAGGATCCTATCTGCATGACAATAATGGGGGCGGTCATAGCCACGTTCTGCAGATCTGTGGACATTCTCACAGATATGCTGAACCATACCAGGTGACAAATAAGGTATCCTGTTGCTGCAACAAATATGACTGGGAAACATGTAATTGAAATCAAGGAATATTTTATTATCCCTGTACATACAGAAACAAATAAAAGACAAACCATATTACTCTTCTGCAAATATAAGCAGGGGGGCAAGCCCCCCTGCACCCCCCATGTGGGGTGCTGCACTCCCACACCCCCTGCTACTTAAATATATCAACTCCAAGATTGTACTTAGTGTAGTGAGGTGTAATCTCGGAGCTGATATATTTAAGTAGCAAGGGGTGCAGTGGGGCTTGCCCCCCTTTATAGTTGAAGAGTAATTTGTTTCTATATGTACTTGTGCTGGAATATATTAAGTGTTGGTATCCTGTGTGTTTTCAGTAATATGTGATTTAATATTTTGAGTTTTTAATACTTTGCACTTTCAAAATTTTGGTCTCAGAATTTTCGGCTTTTAGGATTTTGTACTGCTCCTATATATATATATATATATATATATATATATATATATATATATGTATGTGTGTGTGTGTGTACATATATATATATATATATATATATATATATATATATATATATATATATATATATATATATATATACACACACACACACATACACACAAACACGTCTGCAATTCATGTGAATATGGCTTTTACAGATCTATCTGTCTGACAGTTAAATGATTAAGGAGCTGTTAATGAGCCAGTGGTGCAAGGTCCGTCATTCTCCATTGGCTAATAGTGTAAGTCTTAAGCATCACTTAACCAGACACCGCTCCTACACAAAGTCTGAAAAGGGTCCAAGAAGATCAGTACTTTACCCCAGAAAACAAATACAAATAACTAACTAATTAAGTTAGTAAAATCTATAGCAATGTTAGACTGAAACAAAACCTTCATTGCTATACTTTTGCAAAATACATGATACAAAGGGAAGGACATCTCTACCTATTATCATTCACCTCTGAATGCTTTTAATTTCATTCCATCGGAACAAATTCAATATTAGGAATGTAAACTGAAATCACAAAAATCCGATTTATAGTTCCAACAAGACTGAAAAAAACTGCCATGAGACTCAAAGATACTTTTGTTATACAAGTTATTAATCGCATCTCGTTCACTCAATATCCTCCCTGACAAAAACTGTGACCTTTTCTCAAGTCTAAATTTATGCATCCAATTTGATCCATCATGAGCAATTTTTGCTGTTGTTTGTCTCATGTTCCGATACAGAAGATACAGCTGGCCTTACATTTATTATACTGAGCTGTACCCAGTATTAACACCACTTAGGTAAGAAATATCCTATTGTAACCAGAATAATAATGTCCCTTGACCACTTATTTTGTAGCTCATCTTAGCTTATCCTAACGCTCATCTCCAGGATATGGTAGCATCGTCATTTTCTATGTAAGTTCCTAGCTTTTGCTTATCATCCTGTTTCATACATGAGAATCATCTCCAAAGTACACATTGCATGCATTAAAAGGCTTTCCAGTTATTTTGATGAACACATATTCAGTCCATTTCCAGGTTTTGTTTAATACAATTTGGTTATAGATGACATCTTTATCCTTCAGATAATGCTATGCCACATTTGCTATAGCCATTTCAGATCAAGAGACGATATTACTGCTCATTTATCAGTAGCACAGATGTAGTGATGATGTATCGCAAACCAAGCATGTCACATGCATCTGAGATTTGTTTGCAGAGTTTTGTTTTTTGTACGTAATAAAATATTTGTGTATGCTCTTATTTCATAGCATTTCTTTAACAAGGCCTCTCTAACTCATGGGACAAGAAGACACTATAGAGATTTTGCAATTGTGGATCCAGTCACTTCACTATTTGTTTATTCCCCTCTCATTAGGGGGAGACATCTATGCATAATTTCATTGGATGCATGGAGATTAGACTAAGAAAGAGGCATATCAGACTCATTCTCACCACAAAAGTGATCAGGCCGTGATAAGCTTTCCATTACTGTTGCATGTGAATACCACGTAGAAAACAATTTGCATAAGAAGCACACTGCACATCCCATATTTTGTTGAGTGATGGCACTGTTTCCCCCATCTACACATCATCCCACAGATTCAAGTTTACTCAGTCTGCAATATCTCTTGAGGTTACCAAAGGGTTTAAACTTTCAGTGGGATGGAAGCTGTCATCCATCTGTGGGATTTAATTGTCTTCTTTTCTGGCCAGCTCATTCTGTTGAACTGAGCAGTAGTATCAACGCTTGAAGATAACACTTAACAGTAGTATTAATGCTTGAAGATAACATGTAGCAGCCCTTTTACTAGTTATTACTACTTGATGGTATCATGTGATGGTGCTTGTACCAAGTGTCATTACTGCCTGAAGAACTCGGGTGAAGGTCTTTGTACCAGATATAAATTATTCCTTGAAGATATCAGGTGATTGCTCTTGTAACATTTATTAGACATGATTTCTTTTTTTTTTTTTCAATAATAAGTCTTTATTCTTTTTCAAATGTTAATACAATACCACAACATATTTACAATATATACATGAATGCTTCCAACAGTTACATAAAGTCATTATACATTAATATAAACTTCTAGATGGGTATTAAAGAAAGCAAAAATGAAAATCTAGTATCAATATAAAGCTTATCTATACTAAGCTCCATATTTAGTATGTACTTCCCAGAGAAAAGTGGATAGGAACCTTACACTAACACAATATTAAAGATTTGCTCCCATATTTTTGTACTATTTATACTTTTCTTATGATCTTTAATTAGTAATTTATGTGCTAAGATGTGTTTTATCGCTACACTCTTAAAATTTTCCCATGAAGTCTGGGATGGATTCAACCAATTTGTATCTATATACAGCTTCATTAACAGAAAAATATTTATGAGTATGATCCTTTGGGATCTATCCAAATTATTTGGGGGAATATGAAGAATCATAAACTCCCAAGAAAGTGTAGACTGTTGATATCCCATTTTTTGTAATTGAATTTTTAAAGAATTCCAAAGTTTGAAAATACATTTACAACTCCAGAACATGTGTAAAAGGTCAGCCGTTTGATCTATACAATATGGACATTTAGGTGAGTTTTTATAGTTGAATTTATATAGAGTGAGACGAGTGTAATACGCATTATTAAATATCATCAACTGAGTAAATAATAACTTTTGAAGAGATACTGATTTTAAGGTTAAATTAATTGCTTTCACTATTTTACTATCTTCAATCGTTAACAATTTCTCCTTCCAGTATTTAGATAAAAGTATTTGGTTATTATATTTCACATCTTTAATCAAATTATATGAAGCCGTTATATATTTACAGTCCTGTGTAAGAGTTTGCCATAAGTTCAGGCAAATGGTTAAATCTTCTTCTTTAATTTTAAAATTACTAAAATAACTTATTGACAGATCCTTTAACTGTCTCATTATAATTAAATATGAGTTAGGGAGATTCATCTCTCTTAGAATGTCATGTATTGCGATACCGAGGAAGGGATATAAATCAAGTATAGTTAAATCACTTATAAGTGGGAATTTTTTAAGATCTATCAGCTGATTACCAATTTTCAATATTAGACATGATTTCTGACACTGAAAGAGTTCCTGTTTAAGCAATCCATGTATTCACCGAACTATGACCTTGAAACACACCAAGTAAAACATTCTTCCTCCTAATTATTAATTAATTTGTTAATTTGTAAATTAAAGTTAATTTGTTTTCATACAGATGTAATAACCAAAACTGAGTTAAAATGTATAGCTATGCTACCAGAATATGGATTATTTCAAATTAAATGTTCTATGATATTAGTAGGAAAATTACTGTAGACTGCATAGCTATAAATCCAGTTTGACACAAACAAAGTTGTCCTGGACCCACGAGTGAAGTGTAGGGAGGGGGGTGGGGAAGAGCTAGGCTAGGGATTAAGGGATTGGCTAATCACTAGATTCATGACAATGTAGGTAGTGAAGGGGCATTGGAGTAGCTAAGGAAGTGAGGTAAGGAAAGGTGGGACTCAGGATGGGTTTAAGTGTAGGGAGCTAAAGGAAGTAGTTACATTTGGTGTGAGTTTGTCCCTCTCATCCTCCCTTTTTTGGTGGAGGAAGATTTGGTTGGTTGGAGCGGAGAAGAGGGACAGGATTGTCCTCTTCTGTTCTCCCTCTAAGGATGTGGTTTAGTTTGGCCAATGGTTTTGTGTGGTGGAAGGTGAGCAGGTACGCTGCTTTTATTCGTGGGGGGAGGATGAGCAGGTACGCAGCCCCGGTGGAGGAAGTTTCAGGGTGAGCAGGTATGCTGCCCTGAGTTGTAATTGAGCAGGGTGAGTTGTTACGCTGTCCTGACGATCGTTGTGGCTGAAGGCAATTGATATTGTTTACATGTTTGAAATTCATGTTATGATAATATATAATAAAAGTCGTCAAATGGCTCTGTGTGTCCAGAGTGGTTTGTTCAAAGTGGGCCCAGGACAATAAATGTGGTTTGTAGCTTCAAACAAATTAATATATTGTACATACATTTTTTATTCATTTTTTATTAACTTTGTATTTTTTTTTTTGTGGAATATTTGAATGGTGTGGAGCTTTTCTCCCCAGGACTCCACTGAAAATGAGGCCTCTGGACTTTCCTAGTCAACAAATGTCAATAAATAAAATAAAATAAAGAAATCATACTGAAATGTTAAGCTGATTTGAAAGCTGTTTTCCTTCACATGTATGAGGCTGGTTCAACTTATTAGAAAACAGAACTATAAACAAATGTATTATATTAGTTGTTGCTCTTTGAGTCATGTTTCTGCAGCAGACCAATGTCAAAAAGTGTCAGTTTTAAACATTTTGTTATATGCAGTTGGCAGACTGCACAGTATAAGAACAAATCACAAAAAAACAGAGGCCTTGTAAAATGACAGTGGTATTCAATGTATAAGCATGCCTAAAAGTGACCATAGCAATATGCACTTAGCTTTATTGTGTGGGTAATCAGACTACATTTTCAGGGAAGAAATGATGAACATTCATACTGTTAAGGCTAGTGTTGTCAAGATGCCGTGGAAAAGTACCCACTCTTTCATCTATGGATGCAATGGGCTCACCAGCTCAAGCAACTAGAACTTCTGTTTAATATCTCATTTGAAGGATGCAGCTAGAAGTGTACCACTTCCTAATGTTGCAATAACATGATTCCAAGCACCTGGTCAAGGAAAAGAATCAATTGCTTCCTTATCCTCCTGGCATCAAAAGTACAAGTATTATCCACTGAGCAAATGGCACTGCAATGAATATGCTGCATGATTTTATTTATAATATATTAACTTCAAATGCCAAGAAACATTCCTTTTCATTATTTTCCTTAGGCTCCCTGATAATTAAAAGATCAAAATCGCTCAGATCCTGGGTAGAATGTAAATTTGAGCAGTAATTCTGGAAAATGAATAAGTTTAGTCTAGAGCTAAAATGCACAGTCACATTTTGTAAGCACTGTACAGTCTTGCCTATATTATAGTTTGAAATTAAAAACAGTACATCTTTCTGAACTACCTGACTCTGTGATACAGAAAGCTAAACTCCCGACCATGACCTATATGACTCGAGCTTGAAAAGAAGTGTGGGAGCAAGCAGAGCCGGACAGGGGAGATTCGTATTAGGGGTGAAGAGACTAATGGTCCTGTGGATGTCTGAATACATACAGGTTCAGAAGTATATACAAGGATAACAACCTCTTGGGCCTTTATAAACCTATTCAAGCATTCCCATTGTATGCTGCGAGTTTGTGCACCTTAGAGGTTACTTTAAGAGGTATTTGTAGGACAGGAAAAATTACAGGCTCCTGTCCATTAGAGAGATTAGGGGGGGGTAGGTGGTGTATTTCCAATTTCCCATGCACTGATCCAGGTTTCTCTTGACTAACTAGAGAAATAGCTGAGCTCTGCTGGATGGAGATGGATGTGCTTATGTGTTATGTAGCTAGTTAAGCTAGTTAAGATGAAGAGGTGTTTATATTGTTTATTACATTTAAATTACATACAAACAATAACAAGGATTGAACATACTACATCTGACAGACTACATCACACACCAGACTACATCACATACATCTGCAAATTTGGCAGCGTGCTCACAGCATGCTCAATGTTCGTGGGGCTTTGGCATGCTTAGTATACTTATACAACACTTACTCACTGATATACACTCTCTGAGGTACATTCACACTCTTGACTGACATTCTGACTCATATTCACTGAGAGCTGTCTTGCATGCATAAATGACAACAATAGAGAAATGTGTTTCATTTGCTGTGTCTGAATAAAACAACTGAATGTGCAAGTGAGTTGCTGTAATGATCTTGTAAGGGTGCAGCACATGGTGTAGCAACAGAGACAATCATTAGTGAACAATCTGCACAGAGACAGAACACTTGGGGATATTCTCTCTTGGAAGAACACTTGGGGATATCCTCTAACATGGATATTTGCAATATGTCCTGAGCTGGAACATTGGGTAAGGCACTCTGACTACTAGTTTGCTATGTATATTCTAGTCCTATTCCATGGTTCAGACAATTGTGTACTACAAATGCCCAGATGATCCCTAGTCAAAATGGAGGAAACCTCAACCAGTCGACCTGTAATGAGTGGTGTACCCCAGGGACAGTATTATTGGGTCCCTTGTTGTTTTGGATATACTTTCTGAAATGAAGAAGCAAATTGCTAAAAGGCTAACCTAAGTTTGCAGATGACTGTAAGGTGAGGGCCTGTCATTAGTCCCTAGTGATGTGATATCATCTTCAAGAGGTCACCCAAACAACATATGACTGGTGCCAGGAACATGGCCTCAAACTGAATGCCTAAAATGCATCCATCCCCTCCCCTTTGGGAGAGTGATGTCTCCACAAACTATCACATTAATAACAAGGTCCACACAGTCATCAGTCATGAGGGGGTACCCAGCCCCAGGAAAACTGACTTTGACCTTTGACCACCATATTGCTATTGTGTATGGAAGAACATGGCCATGGCCCACTCAATAGTAATGGTATCTCATCCAGGGAGAAGGATCATAACATCCCTGTATTATAAGACCTATAATTATTATTAATGCCCCTTTTGTGTTTTGGCATGTGCCATGCAGCAGCTGGAGATACCACACAGGTTCTTCATCAGGAGAATCAGGCCTCACATCACATCTACATCTACCTACTCCCTCACACATATAGGCTAGGCTCCCTGTTCCTCCTCAGGTTCCTCCTCACTTGGCATCCAAAGCAATCTCAGACATAGCTCACTCTCAGAGCCCAGCAGTACATGTGATTCAAGTCACCCAGCCACGCAGCTGCCACCAGCCTCAACTGGTCTGTGGCAACACAGGATCAATAGGACAGGGACTTGTCTGCAGATTTTAGTCTCATCTTCTCATGACTCCTCTTTCTGTGGAATAGACTCCTTAAATGCAACCTAAATAGTACCTCATTAACGTTTTTTAAAATCCTGGATGGATACTGTCTTCTGGGATCACACCCCTGATTACTGGACACTCTGCTGACTGAGGCATCAAAAGATGCAGACTCTGAAATGAGCTAAAGACTCTTGCCTAGACTTTGGCTAGGCCTCTGACCTTAGTGATGTAACTTCCACTTTTCTTTTGTCACTTTTTGACTCAAAAGTTGAGCTTTCTTTCTTTCAAAGTTCTGCTTTGTTGTTCTTATTGAAGAATAGTTTTATTTTACTCGATTGGTGTTAATGGACTGATGTGTCTGGTTTGATGAAAGGGAATGTTTCTGAGATGTCTCAGATGATGATTACATTGGTTTTATCTCTTTTTTTGGATTCTGAATAGCATTTTCTTTATATGACATTGACTTCTCTAACAACTGTTTTGCCTCTGAACCTTCATTCTGTCTGAATACATTTAATGTGGGATACTCAGGACTACTGAGAACATGGATAATTGTAAACTGAGCAAGCATTTACTGTGAACTGTGTGTAAAAAAACACTGCAACATGTATAACTGTGTGGACTAATGACTACAGAAAAAGTAAAATATTCTCTAAAGGTCAGTAATAACTGAGATGTATATGGAGTTCCAATATGAATCAAAATGATATGACTAGAACATAAGATGTTACTAGTATTCCATCATTAGTGTAGATTGTCGATCTAGACTGTTTGTAGCTTACTGTTTCAAAATGTAGGTCAATTCTCTAGTTTCTCTGGAAGTATACTAGTAAAGTTATCTCACATAGTCTTTGAAGATCTCCTTTAAATTTGGTGACTTAGTGATAGAATTATAGAATTTGTTAGGAGGATGTAACAAGTTAACTACGTTTTTCACGTTCCAATCAAGTTTTCAACCTTCATCAACGTACCATAATATCATTAATAATACCAATCTCTGAGTGAAAAAATGGTTGCACTTCTAGTGGTATGTAAGATTTATTTCAATACAAGTGATATTTCACATGAGTTGAGCTCTGATAAAGAATTTCAAGCTGTGAGAATTCCATCATCAGATAAGTGGGTTTTGTGATCAAGATATCTGGAATCAAGTTTTTCATTCTCCATGTTCTCAGAATCATGTCTTTTTGTCAACAAAGTTGGATTGTCTTTTGTGGGAACTTTAATGAAGTATTTGCAAGAAAAGAAGTTGTGTTTTGTGTAAACAAGCAAAAAGTGAGCAATTAATGAAATCTGTGCAGTGTGAAATCAAGACGTGCTTAAATAAAAATAGTCTCTCTAAAATGCATACTAAATTTTAATAGTAAATAGCTCGACCATAATCATGGAACTTGCAAACACAATTACCAAGAGTTCTTTATCTGAGCATACTGCATCTCAGTTTGAGTTAGAGTTCTCAAAGCATACGCTACTGTTCTACACTCTTGAAGAATAACTGAACCAAGACCAAATTTCGAAACATCACAAGAGAGGCAGTTACTGGTTTGTGAATATCATTGTATCTTAAAGAAGGAGGACTGACAATTTTATGTTTCAGGGAAGCAAATGCTCTTTGATGTTATTCTTAACAGGACCAAGTTACATCTTTGTGTGTCAGTTCTCTTAACAGTGCTGAAAGTTGGCTCAAATCTGAAATGAACTTGCCTAGATACTTGAACTGTGCCAAGAAAACTTTGTAGGGGTTGAAGTGTCTGGTGCTGGCATCTCAAGAATTGCTGTTTGGTCGGAAGGATCTGGTTGTAAGCCTGAACTAAACAAACAACCAACATAATTAACTTCTTGTAGCCTGAACTTGCATTTCTGAGGATTCAGCTTAAGATTCACTTCACAAGCACATTCTAGAACTTTCCTGAGGTTTCATTGATGTTCGACTTCACCATTGCCTCCTACCAGAATATCATTTACTATAGTAACACATGGTTAGCCAGAAAAAAATGTGTTCCATTGCACGTTGAAAGACTTCACTGGCAGAATTTATCCCAAATGGCATTCTCAAAAATCTGTACCTACAAAAGGGAGTAATGAAAGTGGTTAGCAATGAAGATTTTTGGTCAAGCAAAACTTGCCAAAATGAACTTTTTGCATCTAAGTCAGAAAAAGCAATGGAATTTGGCATAAAAGCAGCAACTTCTTTGACTGTGGGCATTGGCTGATGTTGTTTTAGTACTTTGTTTAAGTCTTGTGGATCGATACATATTCTAATATCATCTGAGCTTTTCTTATGAGCTACTACCATAGGTAGGTTCATAGGTAGGTACTAGGCTATCAGCGATAGGGCCTATACAAGCCAACCCAAAAAGGTACCCTCGCTTTCGCCACCCAAGAAAATTATTTTCCTGTGCCCCTGTCGAGCAGAGCTACAGAGGTGATCCCCGGGGTGAATTTCCTATTTCCCAACCAATCAAGATTTTTCTTGAAGAGTGCTAATGAGGAGCTTTGTTTGATATAGATAGGTAGTTTGTTCCAGAGTATGGGAAGTCTCTGCGACAGGAATCTATCCCTCCAGCATGTTCTGTTTATTGTGGTGACAAGGTTTAGGTCCCTAGAGCATGTAGTTCGGAGGGATTGGGATTTCTTTAAGTGGAGCATGTCCAACAGCTCTGGGTTTGACATAGCTTTGTATCTTAGGCAGAGAGTAGGCAGGGAGTAAGCCATATGTGATGGAGTAAAGCTGACTTTTTTGAGACGGTCTGCATAGGGCATCTGTTTGAGCCCGGTAATCCTCTTTGCGAGGTATTTCTCCGTCTTTTCTAGTTGTTGTAGATGTCTTGTGAGGTACATACCAAAAGGGGCATTGTACTCTATAATGGGTCTAATGAGTGATGAGTAGAGGGGAACAATGACCTTTTTTTTCCTGGATGAGAAACCTTTAGTGATGATGTGTGCCACGTAAAAGAATTTCCTGATTACTGTGGTGATGTGGTTATCAAAGCAGAGACTACTGTCAACCTGTGACCCAAGGTCTCATCACACTTTTGGTGTTAAGTAGACTACCACCTATGTGGTAGCTTATGGGAACAGAGTTTTTACCATAGGGGATGACAATACACTTTTTGGCACTGAGCTTGAGGCCATGGCTTTGACACTAGGCATCTGTCTCAGTGAGGTCCTTTTGTAGGATGTCCACATCGTTAGGAGTTTCAATTATGGCTCCTAGTTTGCAGTCATCTGCGAACTTCATTAGCCAAAGATCTTCTGTGTTAGCCTGTACTTCAGAAAAGTAGAAACCAAACAGGAGAGGACCCAGGACTGAACCCTGTGGTACTTCACTTGTCACTGGTCTGAGGTCAGATTTGGGGTCTGCTACTTTCACAGTGTGGGTTCTGTCAGTGAGCCAGTTGCAACCCATCTTGTGACATAGGGATTTATACCTAGTTTAGTGAGTTTATCTATAATTCCAGAGTGGGGGATGGTGTCGAATGCCTTGGCGAGATCTAGATAGGCTGTGTGAACCACCTTACCCTCGTTTATGGCTTTGGTGACTGCTTCAAAGAAGTCAGTCAGGTTTAGGAGACATGATTTGCAGAGTTTGGAGATTACCAATGTCTTTGTTTATAAGTTCCATGATGATACGTTCCATGGCCTTGCATACCAGGCTCATTAGGCTAATGTGGCGGTAGCTCCCGGGGTCCGTGGTGGCTCCCCCTTTGTGGAGTGGGATAACCATTGCTGTGCGTCATTCAGTGGGCAGAAAGCCTGAGGTAAGGCTATGAATGAACATGGTACTTAGGTGGGGTGCCAGTTCATTCTGTAGTTCATGTAGAATGCAGCCTGGGATGTTGTCGGGTCCCATAGATGCTGTGTTCTTGGCTTTGGAGAGTGTGTTTTTTACCTGTGCAGCCGTGATTACAGGAACTTTGCATTCTTCCCGTATAGAAATGGTTCCTTTAGGGGGTGAGGGGGGGTAAAGTTAGGTATCTGCCAGGATGTTGGCAATATCAGTGGGTTCTGTAAATTTAGTGACAATCTACTGTAACTCAGAGCAGTTCTGAGTATTGCCATTGAGATTCTTGACATATCTATAGAATGCTTTGTGGTTGTCTTTAGAATCAGTGGAGATTTTGTTTTCATAACTAGCTTTGGAGGATTTTATGAGGGATCTCAGCTACTTATGAGACTTACCAGGGATTTCTTCCAGTCATGGGATTTTACTCTTTTTTGCAACAGTTTCTTTCGACTGTTGTAGAGTTTGTTTATGGCAGGGGACCACCAGATTGGCTTCCTTTTTTGGGGAGGATAGCATCTTGGTTCTGTTAGGCATAGCACAATGCATTCACTTGTGTAAGTGCTTATAAAGTGCATTTGTGTAGGATTCAGCAGTCGTACCTCTATTGTCCATCTGAATGGGTGTCGTGAAGGATACCCATTCACTTGGTTCTTCTACTGGACAAATCACTCCATGCTGCACCATTCTGTCTAGCTCGGCTTTGACTCTACTCTGCATAGCTACTGTAACTTTTCTTGCTGGTCTAATAACTGGGATGACTTTAAGGTCTTACTTCATGGAGTACACAACTGGAAGCTCACCTAGTTTGTCTTCAAAAAGATCAGCATAGGTAGAAAAACTAGTCTGGGCAAAATTAGAACAGTTGTCTTTCAAGCTTACATGGTGGACTTCCTTATTAAATGAAAGCAGTCCCATTTTCAAACAGTCTCTGGGGCCTAATAATGACTGTACATGCCTTTTACTATGTCAAATTGCAAGTCATAGCTGTTCCCAGCAGAGAAACATGAAATCACTACTGACCCTATGATTTGAATTTCTTCGCCAACGTAAGCAGCAAGCTTTACACACTTAGCCAAATCAAGCTTTTCACCAGCTTTTACTCTAGCAAATGTTTGTGCTGACATAACATTGCACTTTGAACCAGTATCAGCTTTGAGCTCTATGGGTCTCCCATTAATCAGAACAGTACAAAATACTTCATTCTTAGCCCACAAATCTACTGCATTGACTTTTTCTCCATGCACAGACACACAATCAACATAAAAAGTAGGGTTACAGCTTTCTAACTGATAAACGTGTCTCTTTGAATGTTCTCTTTTAATAAAAGAATGGACCTCAATTTAGAAAACCTTTGAAAATGATTCCACTTGTTACATCTATGGTACTGCTGACCAAAAACTAAGAACTTTTCTCTTTTAGACTCATGATTTCCCCCACAATTATCTCAGCTGACTATGAGACTAGGTGAAGGCACATGCTTTGAGTTTGCTGATTCAACCTTGTGCTTAACTGAACATGTCCACTTTACAGAACACACCTTGGGATTTGCTAGAAAGGTTCTGCGTTTCACTGAAGTTGCCCCTCCCTTGGGCCTGTATGTTTTAACCACCCACTGCATACTATCAACATTAGCTTTGGAAAGTCCTGGAAGCACGCATTTCTTATTTGTAAGCATGTTTGTGTGCTTTTCTGTGAGTTTGTATATTTCACAAATTTCTATGGTCTTATTCAAAGTTAATCACCGTCTCAAAGCAAAATATTTCCTACTGTATCATCTTTAATGCCTGTCTTTTATCAACTCATCCCTTAATTCACCAAATCTGCATGTTTTAGCCTCATTTCTTAGGTCATTTATATATGCTGCAAATGTTTCACCAGACATTTTGATCTTTTGTATAAAATAAGTGCCTTTCCATTGTAATATTAGTTTGGGGGGGGGGTTACACATTTCTCGAAGTTTACATTTTAAGCACACTTGGTCTTCCCTCGTTTCAGCCGGTACCAACCTATGGTGGATTTCCCCCTCCCCTGCATACGCAGCAGGTACATACATAAATGAATGTTCTCTTTCAATGGGTTATAAACCAGCTAAACTAAGCAGAATAATGCCTTTGTATGTGCATCTTTGTCAGAAAATGCAGCTTGTATGAAAATATCATACTGTTGCTCAAACACTCTCCAATTTTCTGCATTATTACTATCCAATACAAGTGCAGCAGGTCTACGAAATCCTTTTGCCATGCCAACAAATTATGCTTAAACACAATGTAAAATATGTCCCTTATAATTATGTTCAAACATGCAAACACACCAAGTACTGGTAACAACATTCAAATGCACAATAAACTCTTTGAAAAACTGTACTGTGGAAGATATTCTTGTGAAATAACTGCACAAACTTGTGAACACTTTGTACACTTCAGATGTTTTGAATAGCTTTAGTTAATGCAAAAAAGTAACACATAGTGAAAAAATATGGTTGTTTTCCTTATTTTATACATTTTATGGAATTTGGAGATCATTTAAACACCTTCATAACTATTTTGAATATAGTTATCAATATGTCGTAGTTTTGGACATTTTGTTTAACTAGAAATTTGTTTGACCATTCTGAGTGCTTCATTTACATAAGTTTTAGTTCCTGGAATTGATTTCTGATCTGTTTTTTGAGTCATTTGAGCAGTAGGGATGATCCACTCCTGTAAATTCCTTCAGCTTTAATCACGTGCCTCATGGTCTTGACTCTGGATCCCAGTCTGACACCATGTCGCTCGTCTTTTGTAGCTAGTTAAGATGAAGTGGCTCAGGTGTTCATTTATATACATTATCACATGCAAATACATCAGGATTGATAGCAGCAACATAGAATATAAATTAACGAACTGACTAACTACTACACATACATACATGTTTACACCTCTGCAGCTCACTAAAAAATGGCAGTCCGGCTTGCATGTGCTCAGTATTTATATACGCATGCTAGCTCACTGGAACTCTTCTTAAAGGTACATGCACACACTGATCTACACCTTATCCCAGAGAAGAGAAATTCTCTGAGACACATATATGTCCCTCTAACATGTCCTATTTAAGTCTCAAGCAAAGTTTAAACCCCTTGGCCAAGTAATTCTGAAGCTATTCATTTCATGGATATACAAAAGGTCCATCAGTATAATTCAATAATGGCTTGTATGCCAGGCAAAGATCGCATCTCAATAGTCTGTAAAAACAAGAGTGTACAAAAAGGGCTTTGAGTAGATCTGCATAGAATATGCTGTTTATACCCTGCATTGTTTTTGTGAGGAACCTCTGTGAACATTTCCAGTTGCTGTGTATGCCTGGTCAGATATATACCAAAGGGAGTCTTGTTCTCAATGATGGGACAGATG
The DNA here is from genome assembly GCF_019279795.1 of Protopterus annectens. Classification (NCBI taxonomy): domain Eukaryota; kingdom Metazoa; phylum Chordata; order Ceratodontiformes; family Protopteridae; genus Protopterus; species Protopterus annectens. The sequence continues at coordinate 551,172,485 of NC_056747.1, read as the reverse complement.
ACAGCCAAATGCAGTGGAATGATGACTTACTTGGACTTAGATGTCAGGCCCTTACTTGTAAATTGGGTAAAGGAGAATGATTGTTCTTACTACCTTAGACATATGTTGTTTAAAATCCAGGTTACTGTCCATGTACATACCCAAATCCCTGACCATTGATTCTACTCTAAGGACGGGGAGGTTATCAATAAGGTAATTTTCTAGAGTGATTGACTTCCAAAAGGGTACTATTATGCATTTATTCACATTTTTTGTGTTAGTCGTTCCTGTAAGATGTTAGTTTCTTGGTGGAATTTTATGACTGCTCTTAGTTTGCAATCATCTACAGATCCAGTCAGACAGAGGCCCTTGACATTGTCCTCAAATTCCAAAAAGTAGATTTCAAACAGAAGTAGATCCAGTACACAGCACCAAGGGACTCCAATGTTTGTGGAGTTGGTTTTCCTATCCTAACTACTTGAGTCCTATTCAAGACCCAGCTGGCTATCCAGCAGGTAACACTGAGATTTTTCTTATATCCATTAATTGATTTATAATGCCAGAGTATCGATTGACTTAAGCAGGTCAAAGTAGGTACCATTTAGCCATTATCCATTGCCTTGGTGACCTCCTCAAAGAAATCCACCAGGTTGAGTAGGCATGATCTGCTTTTTACAAAACCAAACTGAGTTGGATCCAGTTTTGAAGGTTTATTATTATCCTTTCCATGATAATTTCCATAATAATTCTTTCCATGGCTTTGCATATGAGAATAGTCAGGCTTATAGGTCTGTAGTCCACAGGGTCCTTATGCAGAGAGATGACCATTGCGGTTCTCTATTCCTATGGCACAAAGTCTATCTAGAGGCTACAGTTAAACAGTGACTTCATTGGTCAATGTTTCATTGGCTATTTAGGAGGTAATCCTGGGATATTTTTGGGGCCCCTCAATGTTTCAGGCTATTTATGAGATATCCTGTTATGTTATCTGAGCCCACTGATGTAGTGTTTCTGAACTTAGCACATATAGGAATACTCCCTAGTTATAATCGGAGGGGCTTTGTTTGATTGTATTTCTTGGGGGACAGCTGGGGGGGGGGTAAACTTGGAGATGAATTTGTCAGCCAGCACAGACTTGAAGGTAAAATAGCTGTATCTGGAGATGAGAGCTTGGCTTACCAACTTGGAACACTTACATGCAGGGTGGAGGGAAAATTGTGCCATATAGTGACATGGACAGCCAAGTCAGCAATCATGGTGGTGGGATTAGGGCAGCATATGAAACTAATTAATGGTTGCATGAATGACAGCCTTCACAATCAGGTGTCACCTTACAGGGAACTGTTTGACTGATCAAGGAAATGATAGTCAACAGTGGATGGTGGAAGAAAATAAGTAAACAAAAAAAAATGTCAACTTTACAAGCTCTGTAAAATTAAATGCAGAATTCAGTTATTATATCTTCTTCTTTCGGCTTTTCCCGGTTAGGGGTTGCCACAGCAGATCACTTGTCCGCTCATGATTGGCAGTAGAGCTTTTACGGTGTTGAGTTGCTAGCCCAGCACCCAAGCTTCCACAGAAGGCACACACATGCCCGCACTCACACCTAGGGCCAATTTAGAGTGTCCAATACACCTACAGCATGTCTTTGGGATGTGGGAGGAAACCGGACACCAGGAAGAAACCCATGCAACCACATGCAGAGTCCGCATAGAAGGCACCCCAGCCAATGATCGAACCGGAGAACCTCTTGCTGTGAGGTGACAACGCTAACTGCTGCACCACCATGGCCACCCTTAGAATTCAGTTACGAGATATTTTATCCATATTTTCACACAGTTTATAAAAAATAAATGACAAAATCTGGTAAGAAAGTACAGTAGGTGTCCTTCTCTTCACTGCTGCAGTATTCATAATAAAAAGGGATCTCCTGCCAAGGATAGCCCAATGTCCATTCACTATACCAATGCCTTTAGTACTTACAGATGACACATTGTTTTGGATTGCCTCTTGCCAAATGAAAATGGAGAACCAATGCTGTCTAGGCTAAAAGGAAGTCACTAGCAAAATTTTGCAAGAGTCAAGCCTGATCTTATGCAAGGGAGGTTGGAGTAATAGTTAAGATATTTGCCTAACAGACAGAAGGTGGAGGGTTTGATTCTCCCATGGGATAATTGGCAAGGCTTAAAATAGCCTCATACTAATCTATGAACCTATGAAGTTGTAGTAACAGAGGAAGGGGAAGGAAGATTTACAGAAACACCCCATTCCAAGAAAAAGACAGGGTGTCCACTTTCCAAGCCAGATGACTTATGACTCTGGAACAGAATAGAGAAGTTGTTTGTTCATAGGGGAGGCAAAAAGTTCTACCCGAGGAATACCCCACTGATGGACAATGTCCAGAAACACATTTCTGTGAAGCATCCATTTGTGAACTTTGTGTGCTGCACCTGCTCAAATAGTCTGCCACTAGATTGTGGTCCAAGAGAATGTAAACAGCCTAAAGAGTCACTTGATAATGGATATCTAGATCCCAGAACTGATGAGCTGGTCTGCAAAGAAGGTAGAACCTTGTACCCCCTTGTTTGCTGATATATCGTATCACTGTGGTATTGTCTGTGAAAATTTTGAGGTGCCTGGGATGAAACAGGGAATGATAAGCTTGAAGAGCTAGAAGCAGTGCCCTAATCTTTTTTATACTGATGTGGTCCAACTGATGATGAAGAGACCAGAGACCCTGAACTGTGAAAAAGCTAAAGGAAGCCCCCTCCCCCAAATCACCTGCTGTGGTGTCAATAAAGAGCTCTGGAGTCATGGTTGGAGCCTGGAAAGTAGTCCTGGGGTGAAAGTAAGTTGATGAATCCAACACCAATGTGCAAGCTTGAGACATGGAAGGAAGGGGACTGGGAAGTCCAGGGGGTGGCAATGTTGGAGCCACATGGACTTGAGGTACCACTGTAGCTTTCTCATGTGGATTCTGGCCAGAGGGAGCATGGAAATGGTGGAAGCCATGAACCCAAGGACCCTGAGAAAGTCCCTGGCTGTAACTGAAGCAAGAGGCAGCAGAGACTGGAAAAAGTGATGAGAGACAGAGCCTTGGTGACAGGCAGAAATGCCACCATGGGGATGGTCTGGATCCTGCAACCAAGGACAACATGATCCTGAGAAGGAGATGGAGCTTATGCTGAAATCCAGACTCTGTAATAGGAAAACAGTAAATTGGTGATCCTGAAGCAGAGCATCAGAGAAGGAAGCTTGAATGAGCAGATCATCCGGATAAGGAAAGAACCTAACCCTTCTCATCCTGCAAAAAGCAATAACAGGAATGATGAATTCAGTGAATACCCTTGAGGCAGTAGAGAGGCAAAGACCAAAGCAGAGAAAGGAAAATACAAGGAAGAAACAGAGAAATGTAAAAAATTCATAAAAAGGACATCACTGGGAATATGAAGGTAGGCATCTTTGAGATACAGAGAGACCAGAAAGGCCTGGGGCAGTAGAATAAGGTCTGAAGAGACTATATCCAAAATGAAGGAATCTTGAGAAAGGTGTTGAGCTGGGAAAGGTCAAGAATTGGTCTCCAAGTGCTCTCCCTTCTGTGAACCAAAACATTCTGGAATAAGAAAATCCTCCATATCCGTGCAGGGGGTACAGCTCGAATGGTGCCCTGGATCAAAAGAGAATGAAGCACCTCGGGGAAAAGAGGAAGATGATCCCAAGGAGGGGGGAGGGATATCCAAAAAGGGAGGAAGCAATTTCCAAACCAGGAAATACTCTGATGGAGAATGGACAGAACCCAAGAGGCTGTTGTAACCATTAACCAATTTGAAAGAGACAGGGAAAGATAGAGGGATAAGGGAATCTGGTCAAGGGAAAGAGGAAGCAAATTGTCAAACAAAACCTATCTTATCCTGAAAAGAACATTTATGAGATGTAGGAGTTTGAGTAAACTTATCAGGATGCACAAATCTAGAACCTTTTTACCACTGGGTGGAGGTCGAGATTGTGAACCAAAGTATATTTGGAAGGCTAATTCTTCTGAAACTTTGGAAAGGGAGGAAAAAGGTGTTTCATCTCCTGCAATAACTTAAAAGGTGCAGCAGTACCAGAAAAGATTTTTATTATCCAAAGGATCAGCCAATAGTTTGGCATTAATGTCAGGTTAAACCTGAAGACAAAACAGGAGCAATCCCTCTAACAGAATCAAATGCAGAATTCCCTGGAGGAATCATCAGGTGCACTGTAGCTGCATTTAATAGAGTGGCAGGCATCTTGAGAGGTTGAACCCAAGAGGAAAGGGGACAAGCCTTCTCCTCAGAATCAGGAAAGTCTGAAATCACATGAGAAACCTGAGAAACCTGAGAAACAAGGGCCAAAACACACCTGGCCATACAAGTCTGGTAGTTAATAACCCTAAAAGATAGAGTAGTATAAACCTTTTTGCCCAGCCTCTCTATGGCCTACTATCCTTTTCCAAAGGAAGCAGCTTGATGGGGGCAAAAGTTTGGAGGGCTTGTCAAAGCAGCACACACACTACAGAAGGATCAGCAGAAGGGTATTTATACAGAAATTTATGTTCATATGTTCCTTATATTCATCAGGCATCTTGTGAAGCCTTTCGGGTTTCTTGTGGGCTGGAGGCTGAGAATCAGGGGTCACAGAAGCTTCTGAAAAGATATACAGGTAGGCAGCCAGAACAGAGGAGAATAGCAGAAGGTTTGGGAGACTCCATCTCAAGGAGGTCATAATACCTTTTCTAGATATCAGAAACTTAAGAGCATCACACATAAAAAGAAATATGTCATTAAGATGAGTATAGTTTTTGGGGTAAGTGGTTACAAAAAACCAGTTTTATCATAATGTAGTTGCATGAAGGCAAGACAATTACAATAGAATGTTTCTCTGATGCGATTTGCTTAACAGATTTTAGAAGACAGTAGAAAGAGTAGTCAAGGAAGATTAGAGAGAGCTAGTGAGAAGAGTGAGTTAAGGGCAGAAAGTAGATTAAGGTTAGGAAGTAGGGGATGTTAAGGAGGGAGAGTGCAGTGACTTTTAAAGTGCTCTTTGGTGGCTGTCTTAAATTGTTTAGGATGTGTAAGGGTCCTGATTTCTAGTGGGAGCCTATTCCAGGCAATAATGGGGTGATAGCTGTACATGTTGCATCCAAATTTAGACTTGGGTTTGTAGATTTGTAGTAGGTCTTCGTTAGAGCAGGAGGGAGAATAATGGGAGATGAGAGGGGATAGTGCTGGGCAGTAGGAAGGCTGGTATAGGACAGAATGGATAATCTGGATCTGAGAGAGAAGAAGCTGGTGGGGTAATTAAAGCCAGTTTAGGTGTTTTAGAGACAGACAGTGATGGGATCTGTAGGTTTGTTGGGCAGCAACTCCAGCTACCTTGTTGTAGGTAGATTCAAGTTTGGTCAGGAGTGCTGAGTTAAGATTTGTGAGAATTTGAGAATTGTGCATTAGACTGGGTAGAAAGTAGATAAGAGAGAGAGTAATCTTGGCTTCAGAGTTAAGGAATGTCTTGTTATGGTAAAGGAGCCCTAGTTTTGAATGAGTCTTTTTGATACAGTTAACATACAAGTCAAATTTAAGCTGATTGTCGATGGTTATGTCGAAGAGCTTAGTGCTGGATTCTACCTGAATGGGAGCATTATTAAGGGACTATATGGAGAAAGAGGGTTTAATATTGTTGAACTGTTTAGGTAGGAAGAGTAACAGCTTTGTTTTCTTAGGGTTAAGGATGAGCTGGTTGTTGGACAGCCATGTTTCAACTAAGTTAAAAGATGCCTGAGTAGCTGAGAAGAGCTTAGAGGGACAGTTGGCTGAGGTGATGACTTCAGTCATCTGCATATTGCACTAAAGATGACTGAGGACAATAGGTATACAGCTGATTAGTAAAGATATTAAAAAGTAAAGGCCCTAGGAGAGACCATTGAGGTACACCCATTTTTACAGGGAGCGGAGGGGACAGTGCAGAGTGACATCTCACTGATTGAGATGTATCAGTGAGGTAGCTGGAGAACCATGCAACAGTATCAGAGGAGAAGTTGAGGTAATGCAGTTTGTGCAGCAGGAGAGTGTGTGAGATGGTGTAGAAAGCTTTTGAGAGGTCCAAGAATAGACAAGAAATACGTTTAAGGTCATCCATGGCTATAGAGACAGTGTTGAGGAAGGATAATAGAGCTGTAGTGGTGCTATGTTTGGGTTTAAAGCTGTGTTGAGTGGGTGTAAGCAGATTTTTCTGTATTAGATACTGCATAACTTGTTTCTGAATACATTTTTCTAGTACTTTAGAGAGAGGGGAGAGGATAGCAATAGGTTTAAAGTTGGAGTTATCAGAGGAGTTACCTCCTTTGTGTACAGGTAGAGTGTAGTATTGTTTCCAGATGGAAGGGACTTTAGATTCAGATATAGAGTGATTGATTAGGATAGATACAGGGAGAGCAAGAGAGTCTGCTGCTAGTAGAAGAAAAGTGGAAGGAATATTGTCAGCTGATGCTAAGCATGGTTTTAATTTAGAGGGTAGAGTTTTGATGTAGCTAGTAGGTACAGGTTTGAGGGAGAAGTTAGGTGAGGAGATAGTATTAGCAGTAGGTTCAGAAAAGTTGGAGATATTGGTAGTAGAGGAGTTTGGGTTAAGGGTTCAGTAGCTTAGAGATTGAGGCAGTTTCTTCAGATGTCTTGTCTGGGCATGGATTGGGGGTGGTAAGATTATTGCCATGTAATATTTGGTTAATAGAGTTCCAGACTTTTTTAGGATTAGATTTTAGGGCTGTGGGAGGTTTGTTATAGAAGTCATTTTTTCTCTTTGTTTATGTGTTTTTTTTTTGTCAGATTTCTGAGTTCTTTATATTTTTCCAAGTCTGCAGGGAGCATAGTTTACCATTTTTTCCATAATTTTTCTCTAGTTATCATAAGGGTATGACTGTTTTTTGAAAGCCACTGAGATATGATGGGCTTAATTCGGACTTTGCGAGGGGGAGCAAGTGAGTCTAAGATGCTAAGGAAGGTGGAGTTGAAAGCTAGGACTGCTTCTTCTAGTGGGAGTTGGGTAAGGAATTTCCAGTTTACTTTAGAGAGGAGGGCATTAAAGGTTTCAGGATGAAAGTTAGAGAGTTTGCGACAAGTGATAAATCTAGGAAGTTTTGAGAAGTGGGGAGTGAACCTAAGCACTTTTATAGGGGAGTGATCACTCAGGGTGTTTGGTAGGGTTTCAAGGTTATGATATTTGGAAGGATTAGATACAAGTATCCAGTCAATAAGAGTACTAGATGTGTGAGAGTTGTTTGTATGAGAAGGTTCGGAGATTATCTGTGTAAAGCCATATACATTAATATGAGTATTAGAGTATGGATTCCTGAGAGTTAACCAGTTAATGTTGACATCCCCAAGGAGGATAGTTTCATTGGGGATGTGTTGATAAAAGTATGAAAGAATATTTTGGAGCAGAGGAATGTTGTCTCCTAGAGGAATATAGATGGCTGCTACTGTGATAATGGTGTGGTCATTGATTTTAAGGTTAGCTGTAAGTAGTTCAGCAGGAGAAAAGGATGGGATAGATTTTATAATACTTGTAATGGTGAGGTGGTTGGAGCAGAGGATGGCTAAACCACCTCTTTTTTTTTACCTTATATGCGGAGTATATTATAACCAGGGGGGGATAATGTCTTTATCAGAAGTTTGTGGTTTTAGCCAAGTCTCTGTTAGGGTGATGTCATCAGGGGTGTGGAAGGCTATCCAGGCATGGATTTCACTAACTTTGTTTAGAATACTATGGGCGTTCAGAGAGTAAAAGGAACTATGTTTGTTTGGAGAGGATGAGTTTATTAAATATGGAGAGGTAGACTTATGCAAGGTGGGGTGATGGATGGGTCAAGGATTTGTATGCATGTCTCCTGACAGAAGCAGGGCTACATGAAGGTGGTAAAGTTTGAATTTAAGTGGGTTGTAAGTCAAATACTTAGTCTTGGTTTTAGATGCTAGAGAGTGAGGGGGAGGAAGTTTCAATTTAGTCAGAGGGATGTTCATGAAATAGATAGAGGAGGAGATTGTAATAGAATACTGCAGACATGAGAAGCAGTTAGTATGGGGATTAGTGGGATCTCGAGGGACAGGTAGTAATGGTGTAGTTTAAAGTGTAAGAAAGAAAGGAGAAGTAATGGAGGCAATAGGAAAACAGAGAGGGTTGCAATAGCCATAGCCTAAGGTGGGGAAGTAGGACTGGAATGGAGTGTGGAGTGGGTCCTCGGTCCCTCAGATATAATCAGCTGTGGTTCCCTCAATATCTGGACATCTGGAACAGGTGCTTGCAAAGCCTCTGTGGTTATGCAAAAAGTCGGATCAATGCCGGCCTCCAACAGGGTCATGCGGAGGAATCTGACGCAACTACTTACTACCACTAGGATGATCCTCAGGGCTTTCACTAGCCTCGAGAGAGACTTCTGAATGGGGGTGCTGTACGGCAGCCATATCAGATCTAAATTTTTAGTCTTTTTTTTTTGGTTGATGGCTGACTCTTGGGATGGGAAGTCTTCACCATAGTACCTTAAGCCAACATCTTAAGATGCTGGCTTTCAAGATAAAAAAATAAGGATGAGAGATTACTACACAGGTCTTGGGGTGAAAAGCTTAGCAGATAAAACACTGCATATGGTTGTTAGAAGCATGCACAGAAAAAAAAGACTGGTTATGGTGGTCTTTAAGGGGAATCTGCCTCCTGCACTGACATTTTCCCTTTCTGGATGACATGAAACCAACCAACACCAAAAAAATAAAAAAGAACAATAAGGAGAAACTCCAACAGGGCACTTACCTGAAATTGCAGAAAGACACTCAAATTGATATTCAATGGGGTGTACATCACAACATTAAATGCTCCAAATTTTGAATGACACAACATCGAACTGGATTCATCAAACCTCAGAACATCGAATTGGGGGGAAAAATGTTCCGGAGTGCAGATGACAAACACATTGCTCCATGCAGAGGGGCAAGACCCCCTGTACCCCACACTTCCCCTGCCATTTAAATGTACCAATTCAGAGATCACAGTTAAGTGCACTACAGTGCGGAAATGGAAGATTTCCATTTCCTACACTGTAGCGTGATCTCGGAGTTGATATATTTAAGTAGCAGGGGTGTGGGAGGTGCAGGGGGGCTTTCCCCCCTGCCGATACCCTTTATGTTACCTGTCACCTTTGGTAACTGCCATTGACATAGATTCGATGTTTTGATGGCTCGATGAATCCATTTTGATGTTATGTCATTCGAGATTTGGTGCTTTCGATGTTCCGATATAAACCCCATTCAATGATGGTGTTTGGACAGGTGGGAAAGAAGTTGTGTGCGTAAATTAACAAAACCATTAAGTGTGCTGGCAGCAAGCCATTTTGAGATGTGGCCAAACATTCGCTTGTAGATTAGTGCTAAATGCCAGAAAGTGTGTCAGTTCAAAGAAAACCCAATGGAAAATAACTTCACTATTAAAAATAAGTGAAGAAACATTTCTAAGCAAAAGATAATGCTGTAATGCTTCCTTTTTGCACAGAAAACAATCAAGAATAAGGGTTTGATGTTTTTATTACAGTATAATTGAAAGGTGGTGAGTGTGGAAGAGAGGTGAAGAAGAGAGTACAGGCAGGATGGAGTGGGTGGAGAGGAGTGTCAGGAGTGATTTGTGACAGACGAGTACCAGTAAGAGTGAAAGGGAAGGTCTACAAGAGGGTAGTGAGACCAGCTATGTTATATGGGTTGGAGACATTGGCATTGACAAAAAGGCAGGAATCACAGCTTGACGTGGCAGAGTTGAAGATGTTAAGATTTCCACTGGGTGTGACGAGGATGGACAGGATCAGGAATAAGTATATTAGAGGGTCAGCCCAGGTTAGAAGGTTTGGAGACAAAACCAGAGAGGCAAGATTACATTGGTTGGGACATGTGCTGAGGAGGGATGCAGAGTATATTGGGAAAAAGATGCAAAGGATAAAGCTGCCAGGTAACAGGAAAAGAAGGAAGTCTCAGATAAGGTTTATGGATGTGGTGAGAGAGGACATGCAGGTGGTTGGTGTGATGGAGCAAGATGCAGAGGACAGGAAGAAATGTAAACAGTTGATCTGCTGTGGCGACCCCTAACGGGAGCAGCTGAAAGAAGGAGAAGAAGATAATTCAAAGGTGTTAAATTTATCCGTTGTGGTATAAAAGATACTTTTCCCACTAACAATAAAAATAGAAGCAAAATAAGAGGATGGCATTGGTCCTTGGAGATGCATATATTTTCCTACAACTCAGCCATTGTAGGAAGGAAATTATAAATGCTGATGGTAAAATAAAGACAAGTATAGCATTTATAATACTGTATTGCCAGTTTTAAATGCTAATACACTGAGAGATAATATAGGGATATGTCCAAATACACATGGATGAAAATAGATAGCATTTTTTGCAAAAAAAGCTTGTTCATGAAAGAAGCACATATTTTCAATGTAATATTTAATTCTGTTTAAGTGCCGAAGCAGATGTAGTAAGTTGCATCATGATGAGTTTTAGTGGTCAGGGATCTGTTAGATACAGTTCTGATATATAGGCCAATGCATCAAGGTGGGGGATGTAAAGAAAATAAGATACCAGATTTTTACTTCACTAAAGAAAAATAAAACTAGTGAGAATGGGAGAAAACTCTAATCTAGATTCAAAGCATTTCAAGAAAAAAGGGGGGTGGGGGTCTGCCGTTCTACAGACAGATGCAGGGAGAGAGAGTGAGTGCTTATTCTATGTAAAATGGAGGATGGAAGCATGTAAACTGGAGTAAAGAAAGTATGTAACATAAAGGGGAGAAGTAGTAGATCAGTCACGTACCTCCCACATTCTTTCAGAAGAGAGAGAAGAAGAAAAGATCTCACTATGAATATTTTTTTCTCATTTAATTGACAAGAAATTTGACCTAAAAATATCAAACAATTTGGAAGGTCAAAAATCAAAGTAACAATACCCACAAGGCTGAGAAAAACAAAACACGCTTTTTTAGGGTGGGGGGGTATTGTATCATCCACATTCTTTCAGAAGACAGGGAAGAAAGAAAACGTCCATTATGAATATTTTTTCTCATTCAATATAAAACATTTTGAGAGGTAACTAATCAACATAATACCCACAAAGTTGCAAAACCCAAAACACTTTTTTTTTGGGGGGGTGGGTCATTGACTTGTGACTATTTATGTATGAAAGCACAAAATAAAGTCTCACTGCTCAAAATTCTAAAAAAAGTGTGTAGTTTCTTTACACTTTCCTGCCATACAAAGAACATTTTCTGTATAAAGCATGTATATATTAAGTTGTTTCTCCCACTTCACCCATTGCTACACATCTAACTTATTATAAATAGATATATTTTCTTAGTACTAAATCCATGGGGTCCCACATACATTTTGTGGTCTTACTCGTATGTCTTTTTTGTTTGAAAGTGCATCATTTATAGTTAACTTTTTACTTGCTGTAGTTTGAAATATTGTTATGACCTTCTTTGGTTTCCTTTTTGGCAGACCAAATGTTCATCATCAAATATATAACTGACAGACAGACCATTAAATCTAAAACGGTTGCTAGCTTCCTGTCATGGCAGCCAGATTCTGAGAAAAGTGACAAAGTCTTGTGTTTTCCTTTTCCCTCTCTCTTATCCAAGTTTAGACAAACTCGAGGTTGGTATATTGTTAGAATTTGAGCAAAAAAATTTATTTCATAATTTCATGCATAAATAGTTACAAGACAGTATAGATTTTCTGGATGCAACAATTTGGACAGATGTAGGCTGCGGTGGTGCAGCGGTTAGCATTGTCGCCTCACAGCAAAAGGTTCTCCAGTTTGATTCTTGGCTGGAGGGCCTTCTGTGTGGAGTCTGCATGTCCTTTCCATGGTCGAGTGATGTTTAAAGATATGCAGGTAGGTGCGTGTGTGAATGGGTGTGCCTGCTTTGAAGGTTGGGTGTCGGGCTGGCACCTTGGCACCGTAAAAATCCACTGCTAATCATTAGCGGACAGCAGTTCCGCTGTGGCAACCCCTAACCGGGAAAAGCCAAAAGACATTAGTTTTATTAGCAAAGTCTTTTCTACAGTATATCATATGCTTCTTTCAATAATATATATGCACAAAGTGTATACCACAATTTCCCCAAAATAATGAGGTTAGGAAACAGGATACAGGGCTAATTTCTGATACCAAGTTGCTCCTTGAGGAATTAGAAATTGTATATGCCGTACTTCACTTCATTAAAGTTCAGAAAAATACTGAGGGAGAAAGTTAAATAAGTAACAAATTGTTCTTAATATCTTATAGTATATGATTTTCTTTGCATGCTATAAAATAAAGTTTTCTTCTTTCCCCCTTTTTCTCTTCTCTTTGCTCAGTATTAAGAAATATAGGCACTACAATGTAAAAAAAGTCTGGTTAAATGAGCATGACAAAAGATAAAATAAACTGTTCTTTCTCATTCTTGCATGAGGAAATGGCTGGATTAAGGCCCTTAGCTTGATCTAGTAAAACATTTTAAAGGAAAGCAAGTAAATGAAAAAAGAATATTGATTATTATAAGTTTTTTTTCTAGCAAATAATGTATGTTTAGTAGCAATTCTAAATCCAGTCATCATGTCTCCATGGAGAAAATCTGATAAATAGAAACTGACTACAATCTGTTAAAGAGAAATTGGCTAGAAAAGAAAAAGAGAAATTAGGTAGGTGATAATGTACTCTGAAAGCATCCAGGTGTTTTTCCAGCTGGAAAAGCTATAAAGATAAGACAAAACTATACATCACTTAGCAGAAGCACAGGCTGCATCATGCATCCTAGCTTGTATAACCTTTCTTTATGGTTAACTCAAGTCTCTGAGTGTGCCTGTCAGTTTGCGACTCTTATTCATTTGTAGGATGTGAAATTGGCTCAAATGGATATGACAAGAAAGAACTGTATAAAAGTTCAACCTGCCAAACAGGATATGCATGTAACCCAAAAGCTGGAACTAGACATTTAACAAAACAGTTGTTACATATTAAAGGTGGGAATAATACGTTTTTAATACAATGATGCTTTTTGTAATGTCTTTAAATGTCAATGGTCTCACAGATAAATACAAAAATGAAAGAATAGTGACTATATTAAAAAGTGTAGAGTGCCAATAGTTATGCTACAGGAGACAAACTTGGAAAGAACTGAACATGGGAATGTGATAAGAAAGGTTTTTCAGGATGGCTATTCAGAGAAATACCTGGGATAAAGGAAAGGAGGTGTGCTTACATTAATTGCAAGAAGAGCTCCAATAGTGATAGAAGAGGATAAAAAGATAATAATGGTAGATTCGTAGTACTAAGGGGCTACCGGCAAGTGAGAAGGATTACAATGGCATGTATTTATATTCCACCTAAAACTGCTATAACAGAGCTTAAGAGAATTCTGGGAGAAATAATAAGATTTCAACAAGGAATACTACTTATAGGTGGGGACTAGAATTTGATTTGCAGCAGTGAAGATGTGTCTGGGGGCCCCGGAAGGCAAAGTATAACAAAGGAGAGTAGACTTTTGAAGAAATGTATGAAAATATCTGGCACAGAAGATGTAAAGTCAGTACTAGGAGTTTGGAGTGAATTTACATATTATTCCCCAAGATACAATAACTGGGCTAGGCTAGATAGAATTTACATTTCACAGGAACATGTGCATTCAGTTGAAGGTCTTAATATGCACTGAATAACTATTTTAGATCATGCACAAGTAACAACTACAATAAAAACACAGAGTAATAAAATAAAAATGAGACAATGGTGGCTTTCCCACCTACCAGTTCAAAAGAGAGGATTTTAAGGAATGGGTAATGAAAATTATTCAGGAGCTATTCCAGAAATTTCTCCTGAAAATATAGCTAGGGAATGGGATAAAATTAAAGTGGAGTTTAAAAATAGGGTGGAAATAAAAGAAAGGGGAGATATGGTTAAGAAGTAACAAGAATTAATTAGAGGGACGGACAAATGTTAAAGTATTGCAGAATAGGATGAATCTCACAGAACAAGACGAGGAGCAACTACAGAATGCTAAACAAAAAATAAGGGATTACCTCGATAATATGCACAAACTTAGAAAGATTGCTGTTAAGCAACTGTTTTTTGATAACTCTAGATCACAAAACCTTTTAGCACAATGACTCCGGCAACAAAAAGTAGAAAGGGTTGTCGCCAAACTTAGGGAGCCTATAACAAAGAAGGTAACAAGACATCCTGTAGAGATATTAGAAATATTTCGGAAATTCTAAGAAAGTCTACATAAATCAGAGAAATGTGAAAATCAAGAAAAGGTACAAATGGAAATGTCTATGGAAGAATTAAATATGCCAAGGTTAGAGGTAGATGAGGCTCAAATAATAACAGGATAGGAGGAGATGAAATAAAAATGGTTATGTATAACCACTTTACAGGATAATCCCCAGGAATAGATCACATTCCTGTGGAAGTTTGGAAGCTAAGAGGGGAAAAAACTAATAAATATCTGGAAGGCTTTTTTAACAGTGTTTTAAGAGGAGTGCCACCAACATCGTCGAAAAAAGTGCTGGTTGCTGTAATACCTAAAGAGGGTAAAGATCCATCAAATCCAGCTTCATACAGGCCCATTTCAATACTAAATCATGATTATAAAGTGTTTATACTGTATCTATAATGGTTAAAAGAAGGGCAAAAGTGATGCCAAAATTGATAGATGTGGATTAATGTGGTTTTATGCAGGGGAGGCAAAAATCTGACAACATTAACAGAACACTTATGATCCAGAGGGAAGCAGAATGTAAGAAAATACCACTATTGTTGCTGGGACTTGATGCAGAGAAAGCATTTGACAGAGTAAGCTGGGACTTTATGAGCATGCCTCAAAATAGGTAGTCACGTTCTGTGTATTCCCCTCTGGTGTTAAATTGGGATTAAAATTAAGGCACAAATACCCCAGTCATATTTCAAGCTGTTGCTGTCATATTTATATACAGCAAGCCTCCTCATCCTGTACCCTTAAAAGACAGACACCTTCTGTGTACTCTTCTAAAGTCAGACTGGGACAAAACTGAAAAATAAATGAATATAACATATTTGATGTCAAATATATATAAACAACATGCATATTTACCTTCCCCCAAAAGATAGCCACCAGTATTTGCTTAAAATGTTTGATTGTGAGGAAAAAGAAAAATCACTGTAATAATATTTCCAAATACTTCTTGAGAAAAGTACAGTGCTCTATAGTGACTCTCTATATGTCCTGTATGTGAGGAAAATTAAAGAAATAATGAAAGCACCCTCCCCAACTGAATACTTAAATGAGTTATTCTAATTCAGGCTTGTGGGGGACCCAAAGCCTATCTCAGAACTAAGTAGGCACAAGACTGAGAAACTAAGCATGGATTGTACATGACCTCTGAGGTTTAGGGTGAATGTTTAAGAAATAATGACATCACCAGCCCCCCCAAACAATACAGTGACACTTTTTGTGCATACCCATGGGCATGGCTGATTTTAGACAAGGTGGGGATCAGGGCAGAGGTGATTACTAACACATGTCAAAATCCACTCCTACAGCCTTGATGTTTGGGGGTAACCAGTCCCCAGAAGTTCTGAATGTCTGTGTATTCTGTGTCACATTTCATCCTTATTTTTTTTACTGAAAGATTAGTACAAGACTGAGAAAGTGAAAATAGGGTCAGTTACTGTCATCCAGACAACCCCTACCCAGTAATTATAGATACAATGTCTAATGGCATATATTATTATTTCACCTCCACAGTCCACGAAAACAAGTTGCCACAGGTTAAAATATTCCAATCCACATTGCTCCATGTAAATCACAAAGAAGCATATTGACAAATGTATCTGTTTAATCACTGCCAGCATTACTGTAAAAACACTATTACCACTTATCTCACCACACCCATTCCCCTCATCTCAACTGCCCACATAAATCAGAAAAGCTAGAAAAATTGCCCAGTATATCTGGTTGATAACTGCCAGCATTATTGTAAAATATGTAAAAATATTTTTCACCATGCCATTCCTCTCATCCTGACACAAATCAATAAGCCAGACATTGTCCAAAATACCTAGTTACTCACTCTCGGTATTTTAAAAACAGCAACAACATTTATGTCACTACATCATTCCTCTCATCTCAAATATCCACACAAATCCAGAAATATTTCCCAGTATATCTGGCTAATCTCACATTATCACTATTACTTATCTCACAGACACTGATCATTTCTCTAATTTCCTTCCATTCAAAATTGTGTAGAATTAGACCTTATTTTAACCACCATCCATCATGAAATCCCTATCAGTCATCTCTGTGAGTATAGTTGAATGTTGCGAGTTCTGCACTTCCATGACCTCACAACATTTAAACTAACCTAATGATGTGACTTGACCTGAAGTTCAAGTTAGCTGTAGCATCATCCCCCCAAGCACCCAAAGTTCCATGGACATATTTGTTTATTTACTAGGGGCACTTTATTTATTTATTTTTTAGAGTAATGAAACATTGCTCCAAAAATAAATTAGATAAAGAAAGAATGCCTCTGGAAGAACAGCTTTGTTTTCCTGTGCATAAGACCGACCTTTGCTCCCAAAGCATACAAGATATAACACAAATACTGCAACAACATTGTTCATTCCATCTTCTCATTGAACTTCTGTCAGCTAAAGTCATAAATCTGCTTAGAGTTTTATATGGTACAACATATCATCTTACAATGGAAACAAGAAGGGACACTGAAATGAATGTCCTATTTTCCTAGACTTGACTATGCATTTCTTATTATTGCTCTATATTTATCTCACAATACACATATACTACATACTCTAAGGAAAAAAAATCTCAAGTATTTTTTATCTGTTTGAATCAAAGAAGCATCACTGTTTAACTATTCAGAAAGCTAAGTGATTAATGTTTAGATCTAGAATCATGTATTGTCAAAGTTTATTAACCTTAAACTTTATTGAATGAAACCTATTCTTCCCAATGAAGAAACTTACTTACAATATCTAAAATCAAAATATGAACTAAGGAGTCGGGATTCATCTCAACTATCTAGGTCTCATTTTACTTTAGCAATTGCTGATAAAACATTGTATGAATTTTTCCATCCTAATGGAATAATTTGGCAATTGAGATGAAGTTGAACACGTTAGCCATTTTCATGAAGACCCCACAAGTGTACTTGTACAATGAAACAAGCAAGAATGCTTTGGAGATAATCTTTAACCTAATATTTTACAACTCCTTACTATGACAATACAATTATTATATACAGACCATAAGTGCTCAACAAAAGTTTAGAATGTAAAATACTACAGAAAGCTAAAACTGATGGCTCCCTCACAAACACACACACCCAAAAAAATCTGACTGGCACACATCCCATTTTCTGTGGAGGCATGGAAGAAATGCTCCATTTTACAAAATCAGTTGAAGGTAGTTAATACAAGATTTACATAATAAATGTATATACATAGGATAATAATGATATGACATTTAATCAAAACCTGACAGTTAATCAAAACAAGAATACTGCAAAATATTAGTTCATATCAAACTTCTATTAACGGACCGGAGTTCCGCTGTGGCGACCCCTAACTAGGAAAAGCCGAAAGACACAAACGAATCAAACTTCTAAGAGTCTAATTATTTTCAAAAGACATCAGTTGTAAATAGATATTAAGTAGGCAACAGAAATAATTATAGGATGAAGATGTTTGCAATTATGACTATTAATGAGGTCCAGGTAAGAGAGACATAGAGGTAGTAGTCGAGAGGGGTTGATGATATTCAAATAGTTAGAGATTGTGAAGCTGTATTATGGCCAGTTAAATAAAAGACTGGTGAGAGCTAATAAGGGTTTGGACATTATGCAGGAACATATATATATATGTATACACACACGCACGCATCTATCCACCCACCAGTATATATTCAGTTATCAAAATGCAAAGGCATTGAAACTGAAACAATCAATGCCAGTAGTTCAAAATTCAGTATAAGGAAAACCTCAAAACATCTAAAAGAAGAGTGATCACAAAAGGAAACATATAGTTTTCTTTTGTAACCAGAATACAAACCCCCTATCACTTATTCAGGCCAAATATGTCTTAATACTGGTGGTGTTACAGAAAGAGTTTTGGAACAAAAGGTACTGGGTAAGGTTTAGGGTTGGCAAGTATTAGTAAGGTGGGCATTGACTGTAATTGCACCACAATCCATTACTTAACATACAGTCACTAACTCTGTTGTATAATATTTTTTTTTTGATGGCACAAGACTGTTTGAAACCAATGAAGCTTATATACATCCTTGATCTCTACAAACTTGAGAGTCACTTGCTCAAACTAGAGCAAACAAAAGTGATTGCCCAAGACTGTTGTGCATTGTTATGGGGAATTTTCCATTTTTGTTAATGCTGAGGAACTGTGTGGTTGGGAATCGAGAAGTCTGAAGGGTATAAGAGCTTGCCTCTCAATTTGGGGGTGCACTGGGGTTTATACCTTGCAAAAAAACACTTGCCTTGAACTACGTCATTACTTTTTATGTAATAGTAAAGCCCCAGATTTATTTCAGCAAGGACATAAGATGCAAGCAAATGGTAGTCCAACATTTCATTAAGGGAAGTAACCAGTGTTAATCTAGGATTCACAAATGAAACATACTGCCACGATTTTTATCTTATAAAACGTTAACTTATCCCGTTTATAAGCTGATTGCAGTTGCATGCTGCATTTATTAAAGTGCAATAAATAATGCAACAAAAATAACAGGACCAGGATACCCTCATGATTTAAAACATAGTCCAATAATGGGTTAATGCAATTTATTACACTATATTAAATAGATGTGTGCATGGTCTAACAAAGCACTAAGCGCACAAAATATCCATACTGGCTCATTTTACAAAAAATAAAGACATTGCTTCCTTTCCTTCAACATACCAGGAAGTTATTTATCAGTTTGCCAACTGCTAGTGGTGTCAAAGTCCATGTAAGGCAACTGCTAAATAAATCATGAATAACTATCTTCCTGGTCCACGTTCCAGGGGACTGACACTGATAGGTGAAAATTTGTCTCTAATTCATTATGCCAGAAATGAGGCATAGTACTTGCTTGGCATATGGGACTTGCAGAAAGTCACATCTCTTTCAAGCAGGCAGTTATCTGTAGGATCCATGCTGACACGGCTGAGGTCTCTGGAAGACAGCTGTAGTGATTTATGTTACGCTGAATGACAAGCACTAGTGTTTAACAGCACATGATAAAGCTGGAAGCTTGCCATCCCCTCACTAAGTGTTTTAGTATGCTTCATTCATAACTGTTTATTATGACAGGTAAACACTTGTTTGGAAAGCTCACAGGCACATCATTAAAATACAACTGTTATTGCACAGCTGAGATGCAGTGTAAAATATTTATCATCTGAATGTCAACGGCTTTTTTTAAACTCTGACTGTCTAAATTAACAGGGAAGGGAAGGTTTTCAATATTTCTGCAACTTCAGCTGCAGCTAATAGTCTGGCTTTGCTGATCACTAGGTCATTAGCCTGGGTAATGGATGAAGTGCATATCCTGCTATATAATGAGGTGATTACTTTTAGAAGTAGGGAAATAGGATGTAAAAGTATGTCATTTTTTTATAAGTAGTGGAATGATTTACAGTGCAGAAAAGTTCTGTATGTATCCCTGACTCCTGGAGCTTGTGTGGGACAATCAATGTTACTAAAATTTTTTTATAATAAGTGGGTCACTATAGTAAGATGATGTCTTGGCTGAATCATCAAGTTTATAGACCAATGAGTCCTAGAGGCTGCAAGATCTTTTTGCAACCTACAAACAGTATCATACAAAAGTATAAAGATGAAAACTTAAGTGTATACATAGGATACTATATTATCAAATGAATGACTAGATTTTCTTTAGAACTGTGTGTCTTCTATTTTAATAGCAGATTTTTTAATTATGAAGGGTACAAAAATACAGTAATGTAATAGAGCCCTATGTAATTTGACTTAAGTTCAAGCCATTCTAATGGGAAACCAAGCTTCCTCTAATTCCTTAATCCAATATTTCTCATGCTAATTGTCTTTTTTAATACAGCTACAGAAAATGCAGTGTATATATATCTATATATATATATATATATATATATATATATATATACACGTGTATATATAGATATATATATACATATATTTATAATATATATCCACATATACACACACACACACAAACACACACACACTCGCATAAGCATATATACATCAGTTTTAGCTTCAAGTTTTTAGTAGTATCACTACATAGATGATCCCATATTTATATGCAAAGGTGACTTATCTATCAGCTTACACATAATTTGGAAGAATAGATTTTGCTGTATTTTTTATTTGTTTTATTCTTTTTTCTTTTTTTGTGGCAATGTGGTTACTTCATCTCTTCACAACTGCAGAGTAGACAGATGAAGGTAAAAGGAAAAAGGTAAAAATCTTCTGCATTAACTGCCAAGTAATCATCATTAAGGAATTAACTTCTTTAGATATAATGTTAAATGGTGTGGATAACCTGTGCATCCTATTTATTATTCATGTTTTCAGCTACCATCCTAATCATAGCTGGACAGCTCTGTTACATAGAGAGTTATTAAAGGAAAAACACACTTGTGTTAATACATTATACTTTGCATGAAGCTAAAAATGTAATTGCACGTTTCTGAAAAAGGTTATGATCTGCAAATAGTTATAAATACATACATTTCTCTATCAGAGACGGAGTGTCTGCAATGAGGAAAGACCTCAATATTGCCTATTTGCATGCCTCCCAATTGCTGCTAACTAGCAGAAGTGCACTTTGGTGCTTTCCTGCAATAGTTAACACTGGTGTTCCATGCGTTGCACTGGCACTTGCATCCCTCCATTCAATCTCGGTAAAACACACAGAAAGGTTCACTCAGACTCTGCCACAATTGCTGCGAGGGAAAGGTTAGTTTGCTTTTGCTTTCTTGTATTACTTTATTGCCTCCCTATACAAACATGTTAATACCTACATGTAGACCCACATATGCCGAGGCACATAAATGTAGCTTTTTATGCTCCTTAAGAGCATTAGTTGAGGCACAAGAGTGTACCATATGGAATACTAAAGTGCTTAAGACTAGCTTTGGGGTAGATTTATATTTAGTGAATGTCAAGTTTGTCTATTTATATTTTTGTATCATCCACTGTAATGTATTTATTCACCTGATCTCTCTCTCACAGACCTGGATGGTGTTATTAAACTATTATTTACCTTTTCTTGTTCATATCTGAGAAAACACTAATATATTTTTTCTGTAAGACATGTTCATAGTATTGCAGCTTATTTCCTTGCATTATGCATCTACGTACAGATGCAGCTAGGAATGTGATTTTTTCCCTATTTTCCCTAAGCTCCATTACCCACTTTCAATCTATTTTCTGTAATGGCCAATTCTTTCCTGTCTTTCAGAGTGATGAGATCCCGCCATGGCTGCTAGGGCAGATGGGTACTCCTGCAGGAAAAGAATCCTTAATTGAACTACCTTTTGAGGTTACCACCCCTTTGAAGGCAACAGCCAAGGAAGGATGTATCGTAGTTTGGCGGGTGTGTAGGTATTATTTGTTACTCTTTTGGGAAAATCAGACAGTCTGGCTTTAAAGAGAAGCCCTAATTCCATGACAGATATGCATACAATGAGAGCATGCCCATCATACAATGCCACCTCCCAAGGTCTAACCCTGAGCATCTCATCATAGCCTTTGTCACTACTACATGGTACCATGACTGCAGCATAGCCCATACAATGGGGTATCATGACTGCAGCAGAGTCACCACTATAGGAGATGGTGACTACGGCAGAGTCACCAGTGTAGTGTACCATAACTGCAGCATTGTCCCCACTACAGGATAGTGTAACTGCAGCAAACTCCCCACTTCAGAGTACAGTGATTACATCAGAGCCACCACCACACAGTCATCACTAGAGGGTAACATGAGTGCAGCAACATCCCCACTATATTGAACTGAGAGATAAGCAGAGTCAACACTACATGATACAGTGGCTGTGGGGTACAATGACTGCAGCAGAGTCCCCATTACAGGGTACAGTGACCACAGTACAGTCACCATTATAGACTACCATGACTGTAGTGGAGTCCATGCTAAAGGGTACAGTAACTACAGCAGAAGTCCCACTACAGGTTGCCATGATGGCAGTATGGTCCTTTCTATATGGTACTAAGAGAGTAGCAGAGTCCCCACTTCAGGGTAAAATAATGCAGCAAAGATTCACAACAGGTTACTGTGACTGCAGCAGAGTACCCACTATAGGATAACATGATAGCAACAGTCTCCTTTATAGGGTATCTTGAGGACAGCAGCATTCCCACTGCAGAGAAACATGACTGCAGAAGCGACTGCAGCACAGTACCCAATACAGAGTACAATGACAGCAGCAGAGGTCTCATTACAGGGTACCATGACTGCAGCAGAGGTCCCACTACACGGTACCATGACTGCATCAGAGGTCACACTTCAGGATACCATGACTGCAGGAGAGCTGGGCTTTCTCTCCAGGCCACAAATTAGACTCCTCGCTGACCTTTACAGAGCTGAGTCCTTAGCTGGGTATTTCAAACCAAGTCCTCCACCACCCACTCTGTGAAATCAGTGCTCTCAGTATCCCTGTTCAAAGTTGCTGTCACACACACACTTTTGAGATTTGGATTTGCACACACACACACACACCTCAGAAAGACTGGCACAGCTTACCTACTCTGACACCTCCACCCAGACTATAAGGTATATTTATTGCCACCAGAACACCCGACCCTAGCTATTTCAAGGCTCTTACAAGGGTACCCAATTACACTTATTAAAATTAATATTTATCAGATGGTAGTATTTATCAAAGCAGCAAGACATTCAGGAACGTGAAGGCACAGTGCCACTAAATAATTGCAAGTGCTCTCAAAGGTTAAATATTTTCTAAAAGACAAACCACAATGAAAGGTTTGGATATATTTAATAATAAAAAAGTGAAAACACTGCTTTTAATGCTAAATATTAATATTAGAAGTATCAAAAATAAAATACCTGAACTCCAGACCACAACAGCGCACTACTCCCCAGACATAGTTGCTTTAACAGACACCTGGTTAAATAAAAACATAGCTAACTCAGATGTTATCCCTACTGGCTACAATATCATTAGACAAGAAAGACCACTTCATAAAGGGGGTGGAACTGCCTTACTGTACAAGTCCAACTTAACTGTGCATCAATTACCAAACTTCTACCCCTCCCCCAATAATTGGGACATACTTATCTCACAACTTCACCCTAAAAAGGTCATCACCACAATTGTGATCTATATTCCATCTGGTAATACACCTGCTAGCCTCAAAGACTTCTTATCCTGGTGTTCTTCCACATACTCACAAGAAACTCTTATTCTGTGGGGATTTCAACCTAGATTGGTTCACCTGTATATCAGAACCACCAAGTAATCTAATAAATCTCCATGGCTACCAGCAGCTAGTCCAAATTCTAGCTAGATGTGATAAAAAAATCTAAAAGGGAATCCATCCTTGACTGGGTCCTAACTAACACCCCCACATTGTACACCCACCCAGGCAGTCTCCCAGACACCTTAAATGACCACACAACATAATATACCATATAAGTAGTAGAACAAGCATATGCAAAACCACAAACTATAAATCCACTAGAAACACAAAAATATTCTCTCCTGAGGTCCTCAATACTTTACTCTGTAACTGTGACAGGACCCCCATAAAAACCCACCCACTTGACCAGGCTGTAGCATATTTCAACAAAACATTTCTACACCACTTAGATACTGTCACTCCATTGTGTAAAATCAAGATTAGAACCTCTACAAACCCCTGGCTCATTTAAAGAAACCAAACAAATCCTCAAGTCCAGAGACACTACCTGGCTTTACTATCAAAAAAACAAAGAAACACAAAGCCTAAGTTCCAAGAACTGCGCAACAGTGCAGAAAATGCATTAGTTTGGACAAAAAAATCCTACTACACGACATTACAAACTAAATACCAACACAACCCCCCAAAAGTTTGGAAAAATGTAAACCAGCTACTAAAACTTACACAAAAGGCTACCCCCAATCCAACCACCCCTGACACTAAAGTTCCCATCGAAACACAATTAATCTCCCACTTTATGAACTCAAAGTATCACAGGACAGTTCTTACCTCACTATTCCCCCAAAACAAATAACACTAATACAAGCTTTACCCTCAAAACAGTTTACACCACTTCAATCAAAAGTATGCCCTCCAAATTAAAAACCTCATCAACAGCAGCTAACCTACTCCCCAGCTATTTTTTGAAACTCACAGCAGATGCTATTGCTATCCCAATTTCCACTGTCATAAACAGATCAATTGTTGAAAACTATGTGCCCAAACTCTGGAAAATGTCCTATGTTACACCCATACATAAAGGCGGGACCTCCACTGAACTTAACTACAGACCAATTGCTTTACTCTCCCCCCCCCCGGCCGAAATCCTAGAAAAATGCATCCATACCCAGGTGCTAAAATATCTCTTAGACAGCAACATCTTGTCTCCTACTCAGCATGGTTTCAGACCTGTCCATAGTACCACTACAGCCCTCCTCTGCTTCACAGACACAGTAAACTGTCTCAAAAATGAAGGCCTACAAGTGTCAACTCTTTTTTTGGATATGTCCAAAGCATTTGACACAGTCTCGCACCAAAATCCTGCTAAACAAACTAAACCAATATCACCTATCAAATTCCACTCTTACCTGGTTCCAAAGCTAATTAATTGTCAGGTAACAAGCTGTGAAATGGGAAAATTCTCTCTCTCCTCAGCTGCCCATAACAATAGGAGTCCCACAGGGTTCTATCTTAGGACCACTACTATTCACAATCTTCACAAATGACCTCCATACCTCCACACAACGTGCATTTATCATTCAGTATGCAGATACTACCACCTTAATCTGTGCTGCACAAAACATCCCCACCCTCCTGCAAACAACTCATCTAGCATTCGCTGACATTGAAAACGACCTTACAAAAGCCCAACTTATCCTCAATCCAGAGAAAACTCAGCTTATGATTATAACCAGTTCTAGCAAAAACACTGATAAGAGTCAATTCACCATCTACTCCACAAATGCTACTCCAATCGCTCGAGTAGCACAGGCTAAGCTATTCGGAATAACCATAGACTCCCACCTAAAATTTGACAGTCACCTCAACTTAACTATTAAAAAAGTACATGCCAAACTGGGATCAATCTACCGTATCAAACCATTTCTTACCAACAACACAAGATCAGCCATTGCTCACTCCCAGCTTCTATCTACTCTTCTCTATGCATCTCCCATTCTGACTAATCTCAACAAAACTGAACTAAGCAAAATGAAAGCCTGCTGTAAACAGAGTTACCCGCTTTGCTGCAAATTGCTCATATAGAACTCATCAATGTACTGCTTTGAGACAACTCTACTGGCTTGAACTGCCCAACTTCCTAACCTACAAGCAGCTCTGCCTCTGTCATTCAATCTATTACCTCCCCAATAAGTGTCCTTCCCTCAAAAACCTAGTGCATCACTCAGCCAAAAGGTCTCTTAGATCATCAAGCAAACTACTACTAGAAGTCATCAACAGCTACAATAGCTTTGGAGACGCACTGTATAGTAGTTCAGTAGCTAAAATATAGAACTCTCTCCCCACTAGCATACAAAACACACCGTCCAAAGCCTCTTTTAAAAACCTCATTAGGCAACATCTCAAGCAAAGTTAGCAGTGCCATGATTGCTCCCCAGGCTAGTGAAAGTGGATAAGGTACATATACTAAACCTAGAGTACTTGATAATAGTTTTTAATCTTACTCACAAAACACTGGCTAATCTACAATGCAATGTATGCACAGTACCTGTGTACTATGTATGTATTCTGTGTTCCAAATTTCAGCTGTACACCAAGAATCTATTAATTACCTTTATTTTTAAATTAAGATTTTCTTGTTTGTTCTCTCCACTTAACTGTTGATGTGCTGCATACCACTGTAAAACATGTCTATTATAATTTGTGTATATATTGATCATGTCTAAATATCTAAATTTATCTGTAATTTTTCTATGTGGAGCTTTTCTCCCTGGGTCTCTGCTGAAAAAGGTCCTTTTCAGCTCAGACACCCCCAGTTAACAAATGTAAAATAAATAAATAAAATATGTATTTACAATAAACATCAGAGTTTCAGACACAGTAAATATAAAAAAGCAACACAGATGGAAAGACTCAGACAGATACAGAAAAAAAAACTACATTTAGCTAATCTCATTATATTGTCCTAACAGTCTGAAGAATTACTGTTCCCCTAGTTACTTACTAAATCAAGGCAAGATGAAGGTGGATGAGAATCTTTGTCAGGTCCCACAAACAGAGTGCACACCTCACATCTCTCACTAGTATTCAAATACAATTTCAGCTCTTTCAATTCCAGAAAAATTTAAACTCAGGTCAGCTGGAAAATTGTGCTTTACATTTTGAGCCACAAATCTAAAGCTTTGCTTTACTTGCAGATCTAATTGTTCTTTTGTTATCGAACTGTATGTCAGGTGCTTTTGCCCTCTAATCACTGTAGTTCTTTTGTAAGGATTCAGCTATACTTGTTTTTAACTGCTGGAACTATGCCGTAACATTTCCAAAGAAAATACTTCAGGGTGGGAGTTACAAGGCAACGGGAAGGGGATGGAGATAAAAAAGAAGGAAAAATGTAACTAGTGAAAAACATGAAAAAAAGTAATACTGTGATTAAATATCAGTATAAACAGTTTCTTAGTAGGATGGCTGAATGAAGATTCACTACAGAAATAAAGATTAAGGGGCATGCTGTTGACACAGTATCTGTTAAAATGAAAAAGAATAATACATTCTCAGCATAATCTCTTCATCTTTTCTTTATAACTGTAAAACTCCAGAGAAGAAAGGTCTATACATTACTGCATTTCTAAGACAAAGAGCTTTTTAAGCCAGTACTACAGATTGACAAGATGTTTGAGAATAAAAAAAGGGATGCAGAAAATGGCATCCTTCTGAAGTACTGGATGTGATACTATGCACATATCCAAGAATGACTTAAACGGCCAAGTTGGAGCAGAAGGTACCACCTGCATAGCTATGACTGTAATATTTTTGCATATGTTTTATACTTCATGTGAACTATGCAAACAGCTGATGGTTTATCCTACAAACAGAATAGAAAATTAAGACCCACTTAAACCGTATTGATTTACTAAAAAATATTTCTTAAAGGAAATACTTTATACATTTAATTCTGCTGTGTGTGTGTATACGGGTGCTCATGCATGTGTGCATGAGCACTCTCATGTGTGTGTGCTAACAGTAAATGGTGTATAGTGAATGAGATATCTTGGACTGCAGGTATAGTGAGAACTTTAGTGAAAGTGTTTGCTAGAAGAGCTGGTCTAAGTGTCATACTACTGCAGTGTGTGATATTTCAGTTATTACACATACCAGTACTCTACTTATTCAGTTTATCACATCAATCTTCCCTATTTCTTCATAGGTGTGTGCTAGGCTAATGGCTTTGGAGCCTTTTCAAGCCTAGCCCATAGGATCACCCTGGCATTGTGCCACCCATCCTTAGTTCCCAGTGCCTCTGTCGAGTAGAGCCACTGGAGTGATCCCTGAGGTGAAGTTCTTTATTTCCCATCCACTCATCAAGGTTTCTGTTGAAGAGGGCCAGTGAGGTGCTCTGTTTGACATGTATGGGAAGTCTATTCCATAGCATGGGCAGTCTCTGGGTTATGAACCTGTCCCTCCAGCTTGTTCAGTTGATTGTGGTAAGGAGGTTGAGGTCTCTAGAGTGTGTGGTGTGGAGTGATTGGAATTTCTTTACATGTAACATTTCTAACAGAGCTAGGTCAGACATGGCTTTGTAAGTCAAGCAGAGATTGCCTCTAAGTAGGCGATATGAGACAGAGAATAGTTGGGTTTTTTTGAGTCTGTCCATATAGGACAAGTCTTTAAGGCCTAGGATCCATTTTTGTGAGATACTTTTGCTCCAGTTGTTGCAGGTGTCTAGCGAGGTACATGCCAAATGGGGCATTGTACTTGATGATTGGCGTAATGAGGGAAAAGTAGAGGGAGACAATGACCTCTTTTTTCCTGGATGCAAAACCCTTAATAATGAGATGTGCCACAGAGAAGTACTATCTGACCACATTGGCAATGTGGTTGTCATGAGAGAGGTTGCTGTCAACCTGTGTTCCCAAATCTCTCATAACGCCTTCTGTCTTCAGTGGACTACCATCGATGTGGTAATTCACGGGAGCCGGGTTTTTCTCAAAGAGGATGACAACACATTTTTTTGGCACTTAACTTAAGGCCATTGTTCTGATACCAGTTGTTGGTCTCAGTGAGGCCTTTCTGTAGGATGTAAAAATCACTTGGGGAGTTAATAGCAGCTCACAACTTGCAATCCTCTGTTAACTTTGTCAGCCAGAGTCCCTTCGTGTTGGTCTGGACTTCAAAGAAGTAGATACCAAACAGGAGAGGACCCAGGACTGAACCTTGTGGGACTCCACTCGTGACTGGTCGGCAGTCTGACTTGGAGTCAGCTACTTTCACAAAGTGGGTTCTATCTGTGAGCCAATTTGCAACCCACCTAGCGATATAGGGGGTTGATGCCTAGCTTAGTGAGTTTTTCTATGATTCCTGAGTGGGGAATGGAATCAAAGGCCTTGGCCAGGTCAAGGTAGGCTGTATGAACCACCTTGCCTACATCCACAGATCTGGTGACTGATTCAAAGAAGTTGACCAAGTTGAGCAGGCATGATCTACTTTTCACAAAATCAAACTGTGTGGGTTCCAGAGTTTGGAGATTCCCTATATCCTTGTTTATTAGGTCTATGATGATGTATTCCATAGCATTGCATATCAGACTCATTAGGCTAATGGGGCGATAGTTCACAGGGTCTATAGTCGCTCCTCCTTTGTGGAGGGGGATGACTGTAGCAGTGCACAATTCGGTAGGGACAAAGCCTGAGTTGAGGCCGTGATTGAACAGGGCACACAGGTGAGGTGCCAGTTCACTCTGTAGCTCATGTAGAACACAGCCAGAGATATTGTCAGGTCCCATAGAAACTGTATTATTGGCCTTGGACAGTACTGTTTTAACTTGTGCAGCAGTAACATTGGGTGCCTGGCAATCTACTGGTATTGTGATTGGTCCTTTGGTGGGGAAGAGAGGGGTAAAGTTGGCACTGAATCTGTCGGCCAGTATATTGGCAATATCTGTTGGCTCAGTATAGGAGGTACCATTGTGCAGTAGCTCAGAGCAAAATTAGTATTGCCGTGGAGATTCTTTACATAACTATAGAAGGCCTTGTGGTTGTCTTTACTATCTACTGCAATTCTGTTTTCATAGCTAGATTTAGAGGATTTGATGAGGGAATCTCAACTTTTTGTTGAGGCTGATAAGGGAGTTTTTCCAGTCTTGGGACTTCACCTTATTCTGCATCAGTTTCCTCCTCCTGTTGCAGAGTTTGCTTATGGCAGGGAACCACCAGATTGGCTTCCTTTTTTTGCAGTAGAGCATCTTGGTTCTATTGGGTATGGTGAGATCTATGCATTTATGTACGTGTTTGTACAGTGCATTGATGTATGATTCGGTGGTCATGCAACTATTCTCCATTTGCATGGGTGACGTGAAGTTAGCCACCTCTGTTTTTAGGAGCTCAAGTTTAGCCTTGGAGAAGTTTTTCATGGTGGTTACCTTTGTGAGGGGGTGGGGGTTGGGAGTGATGTGCATTTCCAAGGTGATTAGTTTGTGGTCTATCTAACCAGGGAGTAGTTGACTATTGGTGTAGAGCAACAGTCGCCCATGTTAGTAATGACCAGGTCAAGGATGTTGCTACCTCTAGTGGGGGTAAGAACGAGCTGGTCCAGGGCATTGGAATTAATGAATTCCAGGAAACGTAGGACAAGTGTATTGGCACATGAGTAGTTTTCCCAGTTAATGGAGGGGTAGTTGAAGTTGCTCAGCATGAGAGTGTTAGGTTGGATCCTAATATTCTCCAGGGTGCTTAGGAATGTAAAGTGAGAGTGTCTTGGGACATGGTTGGGGACCTATAGCAGGCTACGACCTGAATCACTGTCTTACCCAGTATTAGCTGCACCTAAAGTATCTCTGATTTCTAAGCTGAATTTCTTTTAATCATTGATTGATTGCTTATGTTTTCTTTTCTAAACCTTTCTGAAAAATTTATAACTGGGCACATTTTGCCAGTGATGCCTTTTTCTTGTAGGAAAGGTGTGGTTCTTTATTTATTTAACTTTAATTATTTCTTATTTCTTCCAAAAATTAAATATATTTTATTTCATTGGGATTGACTTATGTGGAAAATATTGTACTTCTGGTGTGTTTGTGCATTTTCTGCTTTATGCTATACTTTAGTAAGTGTAACCAGGATGAGATTTCAACTTACGAATTTCAAGCCTGGAATAGTCAATATTTCAGTCTCTGTTTCCTACAATAAAAACACTACCGATGAAGTTTGTGTCACAGTGCTAGCATAGGTTCACTGTGACTGGGCTTTTCTCTCTCCTCTGTAACTGTCTAAATATGGAGGATGAGTATGAGTTTGCAAAAAATACTTTTTAAGGGGATTTAATCAGCTTATGTTTCAACTTTTTTTATCTATGTAGTTTGAATTTCAACTAGTTGAAATCAAGGGAAGGGCATGTGAATCTAATTTATTTGGGCGAGACTGACGAGAATGGAAAGTCACAGTTTATTCTGTACTAATTTTTTACATTTGTTTTCCTATTCATGAAGTATTATTTGCATTTTTAGGTTGGGCATTTTTTTAAGTGCTCTGTAATGCATGTGCACATATACTGTGTAAGCATTATATGCTTATTAGTTATTTGTTTTCGGAAATGGTGTAAATATGGTACACATAGCCCTATCATTTGGTTGTGATGGCACAGGTAGTATATGAACAAACTGATGAAAATGTAAGGATAGTGAACATAAACTTCTTATGATAAGGGCAGGGCAGTACATAAAAAAGGAGTACACTCAGTCTAAATAAAAAAATCTTGTAAAAAAAAAAGGGGGGGGGGTGGCTGCTTCAGATCTCAACAGGAAAATGCTTCTTTTGTCTTCTTTTATACCAGAAACTCCAGAAACTTCAAGAAAAGCAAGAGGAAGGAAACATATTTAGATTAAGTTACATTGCTGAGAATCTGTTAAAAACTGGATATGCATTCTCATTATGCAGTGGGTTTGATCAACTTCTTACAATGAGGCCTGTAAACTCAAACATACTACAAGAAGTACTACAGCTAAGGATTTTGATTGGAACATGGAGATGAATGCAGACTTCGAGCAGATCACACATTCATGGCAACTGATAGTCACAAAAAAAGGAAAAGATTGTACAATATTGAGGAAAAGAGGCACCAGAGCAGGAATTTCAGTCAGGTTTAAGGTAAACCCTCACATGCCTGCACTGCCCTCCATACTACTAGCCAATGTACGCTCACTTGAAAATAAGATGGATCACTTAAGACTGGAACTCTCATCACAAAACAAGGTGAGAAACATCAATTTATTTGTGTTTACTGAAACATGGTTAAACCAAAATATCAGTGATAGCACAGTAAATGTAGAGGGCATGACTTTATTCAGAGCAGACAGAATTCAGTCACTGACTATCTGGCAAGTCCAGAGGAGGGGGAGTGTGTATATAAGTTAATAGCAACCGGCGCAGCAACTGTGTAGTGACCACCACCTTCTACTCAGAAAACATTGAAATTCTTTCACTAAAATGCAGGCCCTTCTACCTGCCAAGAGAGTTTAATGGAATATGCATCACAGCAGTCTACATCCCACCTGATGCAAATATCAGTGATGCTCTGCCCACCTTATATCATTCAATAAGTGACCTGCAAAACAGAAATTCAGAGCATGCAGTAGTAATTGCAGGAGATTTCAATCAGGCTAACCTAAAGACTGTATTACCCTACTACCACCAGCATGTAAACTTTGCCACAACGGGGGTAAATGTACTGGATAAGTCTACACTAACATTAAAGGTGCATATAAAGCAAAACCTTATCCACATCTAGGGAGCTCTGACAGCCTAGCCATCATGCTGGTTCCAGCTGATAAATCCAGACTGAAAACCAATGCACAGACTAGAAAACAAATAGGGATCTGACCTGAGGGCACAATCTCAGCTCTACAAGACTGCTTCAACTGTACAGACTGGTCAGTGTTTAGAGACCCTGCTGTGACAAACAACCATGTTGACTTGGACACATACACTGAGTCAGTCACAGCTTACATTTCTAAGTGTGTGGAGAATGTAACAAACACCAAACTCATCACCATATAGGCAAATCAAAAACTTTGGCTAACTAGTGAGGTGTACGAGCTCTTGAAAGTAAGAAATGCAGCTTTCAAATCCCAAGATATGGAAGTGTTACGTGTGGCCAGAGCCAAAGTGAACAAAGGTATCAAAGAGGCAAAAAGATCCTATGGCAGAAAAATCCAAAGTCACTTCAGGGACCAGAAGGATACCAGGCAGCTCTGGAAAGGCATTCAAACCATCACCGACTACAAGACTACATCAGCTTCATGTGATGATAGCATCGAGTTTATGAACCAACTGAACAAATTCTTCAGTAGGTTTGATGCTGACAACAAAACAAGAGCATGCAGAACCCCTGAAGCCGTGCTGAGCTTCAATACAATTGATGTCACCAGAACCCTAAAACGTGTCAACCCGAGGAAAGCAGCTGGCCCTGACATCATCGGCAGGGTACTAAAGCAATGTGTGACAGAACTGGCTCCAGTACTCACTGACATCTTCAAAACTTCACTTCATCTAGCCAGTGTTCCAAAATGCTTCAAGGAGATGACCATCATTCCTCTACCCAACAAACCACAGCCAGCAACTCTGAATGACTACCGAACAGTTGCTTTAACATCAACGGTAATGAAGTGTCTGGAGAGGCTGATCAAAGATTATGTAGCCTCAATCTTATCTGTGTCACTGAACACATTGCAATCCACATACAGGACAAACCCCAGTACAGGGGATGCCATCTCACTAGCTCTCCATGAAACACTGACCCATTTAGAAGACAAAAACTGCTATGCAAGACTGCTATTCATCAATTTCAGTTCTGCCTTCAACAGTGTCATCCCTCAGAATCTGATATCGAAGCTACTTCAACTGGACATAGACTCTCATTTATGCAACTGGATTCTGAGCTTTCTTACTGAAAGGCCTCAAAAGGATCTTGTGGGAGACAGCAATAATTTAGTCTAACCATAGATATGCTGCTATTATTTCAATTTTACTTTGACAATATTACCTTCATATTGTTCCTTGTCTTCCTTGTCTCCTGTTCTGGGATGGGTGTGGGTCACTGCTGTCCTACTTTACTTACTAATTGCTACTTACTAAATTTCTACTGTGATATTTTTATTATTATTTTTCTATATGTGCAATTGTTTCCTGCATTGAGAATGAAGCATTGTAATTTCATTCAGCTACACTGCTGTGTAGTTCTGAATGACAATGAAGTTTTCTTTGACTTTGTGTGTGTGTGTGTTATCATGCTCTCTCTCTCGCTGTGTGTGTGTGTGTGTGTGTGTGTGTATATACATACACACACACATATATATATATATATATATATATATATATATATATACACACACAAACACACACACACATACACATTAGATATAGGTATTAATTTTATGGCTAAAAATCAGATGTCCGACGCTGCTTCTAAATAAATCAGGCAATGTCAACTAAACTATACCGAAGCCTACAATGTCAACCACCTGATATACTGAATTACCATACTTGCCCCCCTTTGGAACCAAGGTTAACGCTTTTTATTTGGGTCCAGTGCCATAGAGGCTTTCAGGATTCAGTATTCTACACTGTTTCAGATGTTTGACAATGCAGGCTTTGGTAAAAGCAGTGCCCAGCATCTGATAGACATCCTGAATTTACTATGGTTTGTTGAGTTTCAGTGAGCCCCCAGTCCAGCTCTCCCTGCTGTTAACATACAAGAAGTTGAATTTGGATCAATGGGGCTGGATGGGACTTCAAGAAACCCAGCTCAACTTATTCAGTATACGTGTGTATGCCGCACATGTATATATATATTTTTATTATTATATCCTTAAATATTGACATGCAGAAACATTGATACACAGGACATCTATGTCTTCCTTTCAAAACTAACCTTGAAAATAGCAAATATTGTAACAGAAAAGTAAAGACTTTCTTTTTGCAATCGATAACTAAAAAAAACAAAATTCTAACACCTTCAGTCCCCATCCCCATACCACCATATTAATGAGTGCTAACCCATACCCTGCCATTGTCCTTAATACCAGTCCTAGGCAAACATTTCCCTGACAGCAAAAGTACATAATATACTCACACAGATACACTCCACGTACACACATGCACACAGCACATCTTTCCCTTTATCTTGAACTTAATGTAACCCAACACAGCAAATAACTGCATACACACAAACCTACCCCTAATACTTTGTCAGTAGTTAAAAAAGCTTTACCTTCATCATGTACACTGCCCTTGATAATAAAACACATCAGTTAACATTTTGGTAAAAGATTTAACAAAGTTTTAGATATATATATATATATATATATATATATACACATATATATGTGTGTGTGTGTGTGTGTGTGTATATATATATATATGTATGTATGTGTGTGTGTGTGAGTGTGTGTGTGTGTGTGTGTGTATATATATATATATATATATATATATATATATTCGGTAAACCCAATTTGCACTTACCCAAATTGCAGATTAGAGGGGTGGGGGTGCAGCCCCCCACATTGGGGGTGGTTTTGACATACTTCGGTGTGTTATTTTGTTAAATGGTGGCCAGTGTCTTCTTTCCCTGTAAAAAAAACTTTGGTAATATGAAGGTTTGGTTTACTGCAAATTTGATGTTGTCATCTCAGTAATCTGCAGTTTGGGTAAGTGTAAATTTGGTCTACCAAAGTAAACCCATATATGTATATGCATGGATGTGCATGCTTGTGTTTATGTATACCTTAACATAACATGGTGGTTTTCACTTGAATAGAGTATGAAACTAACTATTAAATTATGCATAATATTTTCCACACATTGAATACTGGGTTTACTCCATTAAGGGGAATGCTTGTTCTTGTGTAAAATAACCCTGAGGTACAACCTCAGGTGATTTAAAATTAGAGAGAGAGAGAGAGAGAAAGATCAAGGTAGAAAGACTCCAGATGACTCTGGAAGAGTTTGTAAATAGTACAAGGGGTTCAATCAGAAGGACTGACTAGCCAGAGAAGAGTTTTTGTAATATTTGTTTGCTATGGAAATTGAGACTTTTTTTTTTTTGTTTGTTTCTGTTTTTATCAGTACCAGAGCTCCTTTAACATTTCTTAAATAGAGACCACAGTAGTTTTATGTGCACCAAAGCAAATGCCAAAGTGAATGGAGTATGAAACATGCAGACTCTCTAATATTTGTGAGCTACAAGGAATCTTATGTTTTAAAGATGGTTAAACTATTATTTTGCATTGGGTGTTGTTAGCGCAGTCTTTCGTCTTGGTAATGTGCACTATAAGGTTCTGGTCCATTTGGCTATACTGGGCAGAAACAGATAACATGACTCCAAAAACATATGAAAATCTTTGTGTTTCCTAGTACTGTACACTCTGCACCACTCACCTTGGTTTGATCCAAACTTGATTGCCAGAGCTGTAAAGAGAATCACTGTGAATTATTCACACTCACAGACATGCACAAGGAAATACTAGAAACCAAAAGTTATTGCCCATCTACATCTAGTCACATACATTCCTTCATTATGCCCTGGTAATGGGCAGGGGTATGGGAGCTGCCCCATCCCCTTACATGGTCTTGCTGCTTTAGCAATTATACTGTTGATAACACCGTCTGCCTTATGTCCCTTCAATCTACTGCACTATTTTAATTGAATCACTGCTTGTACTGTACCTTTTAAGGTCACATAGCCTACTGATGCCATGCTGGCTTGTTGCTCATATTTTTTTTAACAAAATAGGCTTGAAAATGATTAGGGTACACAGCCAGCCCTGATGTGTGTGTCTGCACTAAGATGCAATTATTCATGAAACTTAGGGTGCTACACACACTTTTGTCACCCTTTAATTTTCTGTACAGCCTTGACATTAAGTCCACTGTTGCCTCAACACCTCTGTACTCTATTAACACAGAAGGCAGAAGCTGTACATGCTGTGTGCCCATAATATGGTGTTTTCGGTCACCCAAGCACACCTGGTGTTGCACCACAGTAGGGTTCACAGGTTAGTACGATGCATGGTTTTATGTTTAATCTTTTCCCTCAGGCACCCATCTACAGATTTATATTAAGGGTACAGATCCTGTCAATGTGCATCCTTCTGTTCATATGCCCCAAACAAGCATTCCATCTTCATCATCACCGAAGGGCACATTGTCATGCTTTTCCCCCATACTAATGAACCCATGTCATCCCGTAATACCCACACTTCCTTTAGTGCTGATCCATAAAACACTGACAACAGAAGTATACATAGTTTACAAAAACAAGTTCCGTTCTATACATTGCAGCAAGAATGCCAACAGGCTTCTGCTTCAGTGGAAATATGCTGGTTATTATAAATATATACAGAATAAGTTAACAAGTGTGACAATGTTAAATGTCACTTATCAACTCAAGCTGTCTCATTCTCTCTCTCTCCATCACTACAGTTTTGGAAGTATGTCTGTGCATCTATATTGGTGTGTGTGTGTGTGTGTGTGTGTGTGTGTGTGTGTGTGTGTGTGTGTGTGTGTGTATACGCTCATATGTTTGCAATCACATATACTTTCATTATCTCTATCTAGTAGGCTTTAGGATTTATAAATAAGTGACAAAAATGATTCAGGAATGCATCTGACATCAGAAAAATGAGAAAATAGTTCATTGGCTTCACATTCATATCATCAGTACCTGCTCATCAAAACCACTGTGTTTACTTTTTACCTTTCCTGAAGGCTTGCAGTGGTCATCTTCCAACAATTATATCCCTGCTGTGTCCCTTGTTTCTTTGCTATTGGTGAACATGCTAGCAACTGCAAGAGTAGGATGTAAGCCTTCCAGAATAATTTACCCTCAAGTCAGAAAAAAGGCTTTTCATTGCCTTTAATCTGTTATAAAAGGAATGTTATTAAAAGTATCCTTATCCATCAGTAAGACACAAGGGAAGTTAAAATCATTTAGCCCTTTATAATATATAGCATGCTCATTATAATTAAATTGGAACACTGACTTATGCCTACTGCTGTATAACATTAATAAGTTTGCAGATGGTTTTAATTAAAAAAAGAAATCAGTTCCAACATTATTTCCCTCAAAGCATCCTTAAACACAGCAATTATGGAAAACTAGATGACAAGTCTGATGGATACCAGAGCTAGAGATAATAGTTTTAATACATACCTCAAAAGCCATATTGTTTTACTTTATTCAGATAGCCTTTATTATGTGCTGGGAGCAATTTATCAAAAAATATATTTTTACTTATACCTGTTCATACACTGCATATATACTTGTGTGTGTGTGTGTGTGTGTGTGTGTGTGTGTGTGTGTGTGTGTGTGTGTGTGTGTGTGTGTGTGTGTGTGTGTGTGTCAGTCTTTGAGAGAGACAGTCTAGTCAGACATCTCTACACTTGAGATTTTTTGGCAGTCAAGTGTGTACTTGATAAAAAAATAAATACTTTTACAGAATGTCTCTGAATACTAATTTCATCAACACAGAGGAAGTTTATGTGATCCACACTTTGCAACATTCCCATGTAAAAAAAATACAAACTTGTCATGCAAGCCTAAATTTATTTTTAATAGTTTAGCTCTGGCTTTTTTTGCTTGTTTGCTTGTTTATCAATGGCACATATTTATTTCCCTTTCTGTACTATTTCCTTGTTATGGTGAAGGAGTACATATCTCTGTGACACTTTGAGCCACCATCAAAGATATTCAGTACATGGTATGAAGATAAGACAAAAGATGTTCCACTGGAAAAGGTAATGGCAGCCCATTCCAATATCAATGCCAATAAAACTTATGGAAAAAGGCAAACGGAAATGTGTCAGAAAGCCCACAAAAAATGCGACCATCAGGTCTGAAGATGGCCAGCATGTTACCGTGGGATAGCAGCAGAGAAGTATGTGTGGAACAAGACTTTTGATATGGGTAGATCAAAGCCAGAAGGACATCCATCTGACCAGGTGCTTAAAGGTGAAAGGAAAGCCTGATACTGCAAAGAATTAAACACCATTGGAACATGGAATGTAAGAACTATAGACCAAAAAGAAAGGTACCACAAAGACCACCAGGTTGCAAAATCTGGAAATCCAATTTATTCCAATACACTTTCATCCCTGTGGACTTCTTCAGATGTTTAATGATCTAATAACAACAAAACATTCAAGTATGTATATACCCTTGCTAGTTCACAAACCACCAATAAGATGTAGACATTAATTAAAAACAATTAAAAACCCTAAAAACTTCCTTGTAAAAACTTTTACTCAAATCACCAAACAAAAGAAATATACATTTATCACATAAAAAGAAATCTTATGTATATAAAAGATATATATATATATATATATATATATATATAGCCAAACATTATGTATATAAAACTGTAGCTGTTAAGAAATATTTCCATTATCTATTGAAAAAATACTTTACCAAAATCTACTGTTTTTTTTTTCAAATAATTACACTAAATTCAAACACATTTAAAACTACATAAAATGTCTTTGGGGATTCTTTAAATATAAAACAAGTGCTGTTCTTTCAAAGTACACCTTACTATAACCCTGCTGCCCTCAACTTCAACATTGGGACTAAAGAGACAATATCATCGAGTCCAGGAGGAATATAGGCTTCCAAAAATATTTGCCAATAAACCTCTCTGTACTCAATCCTTGTCTCCCAAAGACCCCCTCTTTCATCAGTAGGAATTTATTCTAGGACAAAAAATGAAAAATTTGCCTCAGTACATTCTAAAGTGTGCCTGTATAATACACTCCTTTGGTTATTGGTGCATATATCTTAAATGTGTTTGTATATCCTTCTCAATTTTCTCTTGGTTTTGCCCGCATAAAAAGCTGTACATTTGTTAGACGATCCAATGTAAATATCCCCTTTTGAATCACATGAACTACTCACCCTTCCTAATAAATATGTATCCCTAGCCTCTAAAAAAACAATGGCTTCTTTATTTAAAATGTATTTACACTGTGGGCAAAAGCCACATTTATATGTACCTACCCTGTTCCTGTTACCACTTTTAATTTTTGGCCACTCTAAAAGGTCCTTAATGTTGGGGCCCCGACTATACATAATTTTCATAGCAGTTTAAAAATATCACCAAGATCCAATAAACTAGCAAGTCTCTGCCATTCATGTTGCAAGATGTTTCTAACAACATATGAATCACCATTAAATTATGTTATAAATGCTTATTTTTAATCCTTGCCTCTCTTAGCTTCTATTGGCAAAGTTCCTTCTTTATCCTGTCCATTTACATTAATATAATCTAACCCTAAAATAGATTTAAACGTGCCATTCCTACCCTTTAATACTTCATCATACACTTTTTCAATTAGCTCAATGGGGTAACCCCTATCTAAAAACATTCCTTTCAAAATTTTACTCTCATGTATAAAATTTTGATAACTTGTGGACATTCTACAAATTCGTATATATTGCCCCTTAATAATACCTATCTTCTGATGAGAGCTGTGTGCACTTGTGTAATGAAGTAACACGTTTGAATAAGTTTGTTTTCTAAATACTTTTGATCTAAAACTCCCCTCATGCTTGTATAAAGCAACATCTAAATAATTAATCATATCTCGATTCAAATGGTAAGTAAACTGTAAGAACCCAGCTGTGCCAGATATATATTCAAAAAATTCTTTAAACCAATCCTCTGTATCAACTCAAAGTATAATATCCAAAAATCTTATATAAAAATCCAACAATCTTCATAACAAGAATTCACTGTAAATAAATGTTCCCACACCATCAAAATCAAATTTGCATACAAAGGAGCACACCTCACCACCATAGCCACTCCATTGATTTGCTGAAAATATTCTCCTTCAAAATATATAAACTTATTCTTTAAAACCATCTCCATTAATGTTAAAGTTGAAAATCTACCTGGAAAAGGTTACCAAATATGTTAAGGCCTTCTTCAAACCAACTTAGCCCCTCCACCTGTGGGATGCATTCCAAAGAAATCAACTATAACTATAGTTACAAAACACAATTGTTCTAAACAAAGATCAGGGTTTACACTTCTTAAAAAAATCCCACAAGTCCCTTAAAACATTCCTATCTTCTCTTAGGATAATTTTTAATTTGACATCTAAAATTTTTGCTAGAGGGGCTGTTATAGAACTTTCAGCAGCAACTATGGGTCTCAAATGTGGGTCTAGTGGATCCTTATGTACTTTGGGGAAGACAAATATTGCTGGAACTCTTGGATAATCATTATTTAAAAAAGAAAGTTTCCGTATCTATAATGCCATCCATCAATAAATCTTTCAACATCACATATAATTGTTTATAAGCTATGTTTTGAAACTCAAACATATTTATCAACATCATCCAACAGCTCCATCACTTTAGCTTCATAGATGATCGTATTAATTAAATGGACACACGTGGACATTAAGCACAGTTTTCCCAGTGTGGTGGAGGACTTGGCTTGGACACTCAGCTGAGGAATTAACTCTACAGCTGTGCCAGTGGAGAACCTTACTGTGGCCCTGGGGAAAGACAGAGAGAGAATTCCAGACCCCAGGCTGAGTGTGTTCACTGTGTGCTCTTAAAGGAAATTATGGTTGATACAGAAAGCTACAACTGGAAATTTTTGTTCCAAGTGAATGTCCCTCTACAGTGTCAATGGTGAGGATTCAGGCTCCTTGATTACTGGCCCAGAGAAAATACATCATAGGGGGAATATTTCATTTGGAGCCAGTGAAGTGCTTGTGCATACATGGGCAAACTACTGAAGAGATCATTGGGATAAATGTTTCATTTTATGTCAGGGACATGCTTATGCACACAAGGCCAGACTGCTGAAGGATTACTGGGGAAATGCTTAATTTTGTGTCAGGGACATGCTTATGTGCACACAAGGATTGTAATTTTGTGTCAGGGACATGCTTATGTGCACAAGGGCAGACTACTGAAGGGATTAGTGGGGAAATGTTTCATTTTGTGTCAGGGACATGCTTATGCACACAAGGGCAGACTACTGAAGGGATTAGTGGGGAAATCAGGGACATGCTTATGCACACAAGGGCAGACTACTGAAGGGATTAGTAGGGAAATGTTTCATTTTGTGTCAGGGACATGCTTATACACACAAGGGCAGACTACTGAAAGGATTAGTGGGGAAATGTTTCGTTTTGTGTCAGGGACATACTTATGCACACAAGGGGCAGACTACTGGAAGGATTAGTGGGGAAATGTTTTGTTTTGTTTCAGGGACATACTTATGCACACAAGGGCAGACTACTGGAAGGATTAGTGGGGAAATGTTTTGTTTTGTTTCAGGGACATACTTATGCACACAAGGGGCAGACTACTGGAAGGATTAGTGGGGAAATGTTTTGTTTTGTGTCAGGGACATACTTATGCACACAAGGGGCAGACTACTGGAAGGATTAGTGGGGAAATGTTTCGTTTTGTGTCAGGGACATACGTATGCACACAAGGGCAGACTACTGGAAGGATTAGTGGGGAAATGTTTCATTTTGTGTCAGGGACATGCTTATACACACAAGGGCAGACTACTGAAGGGATTAGTGGGGAAATGTTTCATTTTGTTGCTAGTCCATACTTGGATTTCATGGTAGAAATGTTTCATTTTGGAGTGTGTGCATACATGGCTACACAGCTGAAGGGATTGGTGAGTAAGTGTTTCCTTTGATGTCAGGGATTTGCCTGTGCATACATGGGAAGCTACTGAAGGTATCATGGTGGTATACATTTTATTTAAAGTCAGTGAAGTGCTTGTGTATACATGGGAATAGTACTTATGGGATCGGTGGGTAACTGTTTAATTTTGCTGCTTGTACATACTTGGACAGACTGCTAAAGGGATTGCTGGGGCAATGTTTTATTTTGGTTCTTGTGCATACTTGGACATACTGTTGAAGGGATCAGTGAGGGAAGTGTTTCATTCTGGTGCATGTTCATACTTGGACAAACTTCTGAAGTGATTGTTGGACAAAATTTATTTTGTGTAATTTTACTGCTTGTACTTAGAAAAATCACTGAATGGGGTTTCTGAGGACACTAATTTATTTGTATGTCAGTGAAGT
Organism: Protopterus annectens; assembly: GCF_019279795.1. Taxonomy (NCBI): domain Eukaryota; kingdom Metazoa; phylum Chordata; order Ceratodontiformes; family Protopteridae; genus Protopterus; species Protopterus annectens. Next base: position 551,129,917 of record NC_056747.1, on the reverse strand, counting down.
GCAAGTGCATATTTGGATGAACTACTAAATGGATTTTAACATATGTGATACAGTTTGATTACTTTTGTATAAATGTAAATTTGCCTTTTCCACAAGTGAAAATTCAATAAAGGTGTTAAAAAAATCTACTAAAAGGATGGCTTTAGAGAAGTTCATGCAGTGTAACTCAGATATGAAAGGCAAAGTACCACTTTTAACAAGGGATGTACACACTGCATGGATTTTGGACTATGAATTGCAAGAATACCTCATTATTATATGCCGCTTTATAAAATTTCTTATTTGCATCATATTATACTGAAGGCATTTCACGTTAGCATAAATGGCCTCTATGAATCTTACCTTTACTACACTGATTCATAAACATCAGGGATTATCCCTATTACATTTGCCCAAATGACTATAAATTTGAATTAGGGTTAGAGTAAGTGTTAGGGAAGGATAAAATGTGTGTTTAGTAGTGTCAGTGCTGCAAAACATAGCAAATTTGCATTTGGTGAAGAAGACTGTGGGTTCAGTTCCCACATCAGATAGAGTGATAGCTGATACTACAGTGCAGCATAAAGGGAGTGCTGCACTTGAGTGTACTGTCCTTCAGATGAGATGTTAAATTAAGACCCTCACATAAATGTAAACAGTTTCCCTGACACCTACTGAAAATAGTATGGTTTCTTTATTTATAGCATTTTTATGTTATTTATGTATTATACATTATTTGCAATTATATGCATTCACCATTTACAATACATTCTTATATACTTTAACCCCCCCACCCTTTTTCTACAGTGAAAAACATATCTTCAAAGTTTCCAATAATATCCATTTTCCATTAAATTTCATCTCATTTAGTCTTTCATTCCATATAGTGCAAAAAATATACATCAATTTCCTTCACGTCCTTTTTACTTGTATTGCCATAATACACATATAATATATTCTTATGTAGATCATCTACACTTTTAAAACCTATCAATATCTTAATTTCAAATATTTTCCTCAATGATTCTTTCATTCATTTACAATTAAAAACAAACAAAAACAAAAAAACATGTTCAGTTGTTTCAATTTCCCCATAATAATTGGACACACTTTCTTCAGTTCTCTTATATAGTAGATTGGCTTTAATAGGTAACTAACTTATTGCCAATCACAAAAAAATCTTTACATTCATAAATGTTCTTACACCACCCAAATCTTGTTTATATCACTTTTCTTTTTTCATATGCTAAATGCCTCCCTGGATATATATATATATATATATATATATATATATATATATATATATATATATATATATATATATATATATATATATATATATATATATATATATATATATATATAAAATAGTATTGAGCCATTAATTTTGAATGTCATTTTTTTCTGTTTTTTCTACATATTTTATATTCACTTTCCATAAAAAAATGTCTTGATATTCTTTAATTTCTTCATTTAAATAACATTTCCATCTTTTTTCCTGTGCCTACCAGTTCCCAAAAGTTCTTATATCTTTCATTATTACATTTATTAAATTTATATTCTCCTCTTTCAATCTTATCAATACTTTTGTAAAGATTCATAGATACTGCATGAACAATTAGATTAATCCTTCCTCCTCTTTGACATACAAAATCCCTTTCCTACCAGATTTATCCTTGATCTCCATATAAATGAAAATATGATGGACATTAATTATTTTAAGTACATTAACAGAATCATATATACAATTGCTAAAGATGCATTTTTCCCCAAACAGACTGAATTTATTACATATATTTTTTTCTGGTATGTCAACCAATATATTTCTTATTTTTGTATAATCTTTTCCCATTGTTTCTCTATGCATTCTTGTTCCAAACTTTATCTCCAAAATATGTATAACCCCTTCATTATACTGAATACCTTAGATACCTATCTGCTATTCCAATCCCATTACTCTAAACCAACCACTCAGACACTGATTTAACTATTTAACCCCCTCTTCCATCCACTCTTTATGCTTAGTAATTAAAACTATATAATCTGCATAAGTAAAAATAACTGGAAATTGGACATTTTGTGTCCTGCTATTCTTAACACACTATTTATCTTCATAACAGCAACATTCATACAAATAAAATGTGACTTTCTGGACACCCTAGCCTTATCCCATGTTATATTTTTAATTCTTCACTTAACCCATTTATTATTACTCACATTCTTATTTTCATACGCTAAAGAAATTACCTTTATTTTATCACTTATGTTGTATTCTTTCCATATATCCCATAAACAGGTTGTATCCTATCTAATGCTTTGCTCAAATCTTCTACCATAACTTTAGCTTGAGGCTTATTTATAATATCATCTTTCAGTTCTCTCACTATCATTAATAAATCCTGAGATCGTTTCCCGTTTTTTTTTTTCCAAAAATCATATATTGAAGCAATTTATCCATTTTATTTCCTAACCTTTTCTCTATTTTTCACATAAATATCTTATAATCTGTATTATTCAATACTATCGGTCTCCAAAATCTTATACCCTCCCTTCATGCCCAAATTTACCACAAATAACATCTTCTTTTGTCACAGTCAATGATATTTTTTGTCTCTCTTAAATGCTTGTACCACATATAAGTTCCACGGATTACAATTTCTCAATTTCAAATCGCTCTAAAACTTTCTCCATACACTGTCCAGCCTCAAACAGAATGTCACAATGAGTATCCTTATTAATGTGTATAAAAACTCTTACATCCTTAGGAGAAATACCCAATGGTGCAATTATGGTCGCCCAAACCTCATACCTTTCATAATTGTTTTCTTTTTTACTGCTCAGCCTGACTACAAATTTCTTCTTTGTCGGCTCTTTTATCACCTCTACTCATCTTACCCCCTTCGTTCACCATCTGCACGTGACATCTTTTTTTCCACAATCTTTTTTACATTTTCCTTTTTTATTTTTTTCCATAATCTCTCCCCATGATGCTGCTATCTCACTCTCTGGTTCACTCTGACTCAACATATCCCCCTAAATAAACATACTGCAACCCTCCCAATTGGACGGATGCAATCATGCAGCCATCCTGTGATTCTTCTTGAAACAAGCTCTTCTGGAATAAATTTTCTGAATCCTGTCAAGGTGCATTCACTTTACCTCAGCACTTCCTCTGGTTCCCTGTTGGTTAACTACTCCTCTCTTCACTCACTCTCTGCCACCACATCTTTAGGTGAAGGATAGGACTTCATTGCCACCAAAACAATTCCTTTATCTCTGGAAGCAGCTACTCCACCAGCTATCATCTCCACATCATCACGACCTGCCATGTTTCTTCCTGCTTCTGAGTCATCTCTTCACTTGGACTGGCAGCAAGAAGTGCCACCAGAAACAGCAGCCCGATAAGTGAAAAGAAAAGGGGAAGTTCCCCAATGCCCTTGTCAAATTTCTCCTAGTAGTAAAACTATCCCCTCTGGTAGCCCCTGAAAAGAGGGTACTAGCCTAGTGGGACTAACTTGGTCAACAAAGGATAAATAAATCAATAAAATAAAATAAAACAGTGTTGTATACATTTGTGTTTGTGTGGCAGGTGAATTCTATCAGAGTGTCTTGTGTATTTGTGGTGCTATGGAAAATGTTTTTCTGAGGCAATGTTTAGTTCAGTGGTTAGGGACAAGAGCAGGTTTATGGTTAGTATACATTAGATGGTAAGTGGGGGTGCAAAGCAACCATGGATAGATTTACTTCTAATGCCCTTACACAGTCTGTTTACTTGCTGGCTAAAAGCTCTATAGCTAAAGCAAAAAATATAAACAGGTCAGATGGCAACCCTGTTGGCACCTTTTGCAATATAAATTTAAATAAATAAGAGACATTTTGATATATGGTTGAAAATTATGATATAGCTCTCTTAAGATATTTGTGCAATTAAATGAAAGAATGAATCTGTCTATAGCGTTGCCAGAAGTCCAACTCAATGGCACTTACACCCACCCACTCACAACTGGAAGATTATAGCATGAGAGAAATGTCATCTCCGAGACACCTCTCCAAACTCCACATATCACAACACCCTTTATAACCCCTATTATCACAAGTGGAAAATGTTCTGAAAGTGCTTGGCAGCACAGTACTGTTGAGAGGGAGATGGATGCTGTCCTATAAGTTACTTGTTGGGGCCAGCCAATACTGGAATAGTGCTGACTCTTTGAATTGCATAAGATCAAGAGGGAGGTTTCCATATGTCCTCTGCACATAGAGTAGTCTGCTTACACAAAGGGGTAAAGCCACACACATATGTTTTTTCCATCTTTTGAATTGATCTTTCTAAACTGATATGGGCTCGGTAATAGTATGTATATTTATTGTTTACTAGCATTGCTTCATTGTTCTGCATAGGTTGTAAATATCACTCATAGATGTAATAAATTAGGAACTGTGAACAAAAATCAGGCATGTACAGATTTTAAATGATTCAAGTTTGGTGATCAAATTAGCAGTAATAAACTGCCTATCTATTCACATCTATAGCATAACATCGACAGCTTAGGTTGTCGCATGCTAAAATCATCGACACCTAACCATTGAATGCTTAAAATAGTGAATGGCCACATCATTGAATTCAGGTGGCTGTCCGTAAAAATAAGCAAACACACCCAAACATAGTGGGGGGCTTCACTCCCACACACCCAGATGTGGGGGGGTGCACCAACTAACTAAATATACCACCTCCGAGATCGCTGTACATTGAGGAAAGGGCAAATCCCCGATAACAGCCTTGTGAATTCTTTCCTGAGGAAAGAATTTGATGATGTGGCCATTCGCTATTGTAAGCATTTGATGCTTAAGTGTCAATGATTAAGCATTCAACAACCTAAGCTGTCGACAATTCAATAGGAACCCATCTATTCTTGTTTGGGTGTCAAAAGCATAAAAATAATGAACTAATAGCAGGGAATATTTAAGGTATATGTTTATTAAGCTCTTCAAATGTAAGCCATTCAATCAGTTTTTCAAGGTATTTAGTGAAACTGATGACCTAGGCTCTCTTCATACTGAAGTGTCTTTTTTTCACCTAAAATGCACTTGAAGTTTCATGCTCTAAGTACCCTTCCATGATATTTAAGACGATATTTAAAAAATTTAAACACATTGGCAACCAGTCCAGGAATTCAATATAGATAGGCTACACTATTTATACTACCGTGAAATTCTATCATGTTCTTGTTTGATGTTTTAGATTGCAATGGATCCTAGCAAGTCATATTTTAGCCGATACCTGAGGCATGGACAGTGCAATACACTTGCAGATGTAGATACATGTAGAATGTTTTGGCCAACTGATATATGAATCATATATGCAAATAAAGCAAAGTACATATGTACAAGAAATGAGAGTTTACGTCCACGCAGCACTTATACATATCTTACATATCATGTTCCGCAGGATACAGCACTTATACATATCTTACATCTCATGTTCCGCAGGATACAGCACTTATACATATCTTACATCTCATGTTCCACAGGATACAGCACTTATACATATCTTACATCTCATGTTCCACAGGATACAGCACTTATACATATCTTACATATCATGTTCCACAGGATACAGCACTTATACATCTCATGTTCTGCAGGATACAGCACTTATACATATCTTACATATCATGTTCCACAGGATACAGCACTTATACATCTCATGTTCTGCAGGATACAGCACTTATACATATCTTACATCTCATGTTCCACAGGATACAGCACTTATACATCTCATGTTCTGCAGGATACTGCACTTATACATATCTTACATCTCATGTTCCGCAGGATACAGCACTTATACATATCTTACATCTCATGTTCCGCAGGATACAGCACTTATACATATCTTACATCTCATGTTCCGCAGGATACAGCACTTATACATATCTTACATCTCATGTTCCGCAGGATACAGCACTTATACATATCTTACATCTCATGTTCCGCAGGATACAGCACTTATACATATCTTGCATCTCATGTTCTGCAAGTCACTGACTACGTATGAATTTTAATATGCATTCTTTGAAGCATGTGCAGAGGAGACTGAATAGTTGATACTTTCTTTTTTATATACAATATCAGGTAAGAATAACTATTCAGATGTTACTCTGATGACTGGCTACACCTCTTTAATACATAATTTATTGATAAACAATGCTAATTGGCATCTAAAATGTTAGCATTTTAGGTTTGGAAACAAGAGTACAAGGAGAGACTGGCATGTATAAAAAGGGAGATTGTGAAAGTCACAGATAAGCAAAGAAAGTTCAATTGCTCTTGTACTGCCTTTGACTAACACATGCAGGGCTCCTCCAATACTCAGACTTAATTTTACATTCAGTATGAGCTTCTGCATTTTTCAAAACCAGTTTCAAAATATGGTGACTGAATAGCCAAAAATATAAATGCACATATTAAGTCTGAGATTCCAATCTCTTGTAATAATATAATTTTGACCAAGGTATGACAATTTCACTGTTGGTATATATACCTCATTCCCTCCAGTATACTGTTAACTCCCAGTAGGTGTTGATTGAGCCCTTAAAAAAGGAAGTTATCACCTTACAGTTCAAACAAATATTCATATGTCTTTAACCATAAGTGTCACTAGAAAATTGTAAATGGCAAACTATTCAGGGTAAATTAATCCTTATATAAGTGGCATTCATTCAGTTTGATGCTTTAAACTGGATTTTATAAGCCAAAATAAAAGCAGTGAATAATAATTGTGTAATGTTGTATAAACACCTTATGATATATCAGTAACCATTCAAGCAAGACACACAATGCCAGCAGGATTTTATTCACACAACTGTGAGCTTTCATTTGAGGTTATGCAGGTCTGTCTATGTTACCTGAATGTTGAGATATTTAGAGAAATATGATAATTATTACAATACAAATAAACAGTATACAAATAATATTCAATATCTCTTTAGCTGCATTACACAGAGGGCAAATATCAATACAATTGTGTTTGCCACCATCTATGCTTTAAGATAAAATCTTCTTCTCGATACCTTGTATGTAGCATGGGTTTTAGAATTGTTAATTCAATTATGAACAAGCAGTATTTGATACCTAGAGGTGTCAGTAGGATGTAACTGCAGAAACACCTGGAGCTGCACTCAGTTGTAATGAAATAAGTAGAGGGAGTGTTTACCATAATTTGGCATTCATTTCTATGATTTGATCAAATTTAAAGTGTGCCATCTTCCTGCAGGGAGGCTATGCTATTTTTGTCTTGGATAGTCAGGACTCTAAATATTCATAGATTCAAAGGTTTTTACTAAATTTATGGCCAAAAGAGACCATCAAAGATCTCAGCCTCATCACTGAGCGCTGGTGGGAAACTATTAGTACCCCCCCCCCCTTTAAGTAGACTTTCTCCAGATATTCCTGGTGAAAATTTTGATCACTCATCCAGTCTTCAATACTGCTTTTAAAGGTTATTAGAAAAAGAACTCTGCTTGATAGGTAAGGGCAGCCTATTCAGGAAACTGGGTTTATTTTGGGTTACATATCTGTCACATTATCTGGTCTTGTTGATATGATAGTGTAGGCATAGCTTTGTGGAATTTGTATTTCGTTTACTACTTGTTCTATTTAGGTAAAGGAATTCAGTGTGTGCTGGGTCATGCATTGCACAGAAAGCTACGCAGAGATCACCCCCAAGAGTCTGCATGACACAGAGTAGAGTGACAGAGAGATGAGCTCTTTTTGTTGGGAAAAAGATTAGGTTTCTCAAACTGGTTTAGGTATTTGGTGATGAAGACAACAAAAGGTGCATTATAGTCAATGACTGGCCAGATAAGGGATGAATAAAATATGATTATAACTTTTTTTGACTTTGAGGACATGACACAAAGGATAAGCTATGCAAAATAGAAGAACCTTCTGACTACCACGGACACATGGTGGTCAAAGGAAAATCTGTCATCAACATATGCACCCAACTTCCTGATAACTGTGTCAAACTGAAATGGAATGTTATCTATTTTGTAAGCAGTAGTGACACTAGATGTACCACAGGAAATGATGCATGTTTGTTAAGGGTAATGCCATGGTTAATATATCAATAATTTGCTTGGTCCAGCTTTTGATGGAGAATTTGAGTATCGGAATGGGATTTGATAACTACTCCCAGTTCACAATCACCAGCAAACCTAAATAGCTGAAGACCCCTGATATTGTTTTGTATGTCACATCAGTATATATCAAAGAGGAGGGGACCCAGTATAGAGCCTTGTGGGACACGACTAGTGAGCATATACCGCCAAACTTAATTTTATAGGTTCTGTCAAACAGTCAATTACCAATCCAGGAAACTATGTATAAGGTAATGTTGAGAGGGTACAGTTTATCAATAATCCTAGCATTAGGGATCATGTCAAAAGGCTTGACAAAATTCTGATAAGCAATGCAGATTCATACCTCTTATACATGGCTTCAATAACCCTTTCAAAGAAATCATCCAGGATGAGCAGACTGACTTTTACAAAGCAGAGCTGATGTGCATCCAGGGAAATCAGGTTACCTATATAATTGTTTGTTCCACCCCAATATATTCCAAAGCCTTGCAAATAATACTGTTGTTGTTGTTGTCTTTCGGCTTTTCCTGGTTAGGGGTCACCACAGCGGAACTCCGGTCCGCTAATGATTGGCAGTAGATTTTCATGAACGCCGAGGTGCCAGCTCAACATTCAACCTTCAATGAAGGCATGCGCATTTACGCATGTCTTTTGAATGCCCACCCAACCATGGGGAGGAGATGCAGACTCCACACAGAAGGCACTCCCTGCACTCCAGCCGAGAATCAAACGGGAGAACCTCTTGCTGTGAGGCAACAATGCTACCGCTGCACCACCGTGGAATTTAAAACACATGCCTATTAATAAATAAGCCAAATAACTTGTCACCTCCACTGATTCAGACTCTCATAAGCACTAATTATCCACATAACATCCTACATCCTTAACATTAACCAGAACATTAACCACTTCTTTTTTTCAATGGCACATTACTATAGCGTATGTCAAACACAACCAACTCCTATTAACTTGCTTATAATTCTTCATTCATTCCACATTACTAACTCCTACTCATCAGTTTGTTATAGTTCATATCCTAGAATTGCCTGAGCCATACCAAATTTACCTGCTTCAAACAATATTTCAATATGCAAATTTTTAAATACATCTTGCTTATACATATCTTTTCTTTAACATGCAGCTATGCAATCCTTGTCATGTTATATATATATATATATATATATATATATATATATATATATATAAAATAATTTCTGTCTAGAGCTTTTAAACCTATATGATTGTAATTCTCAGGGTCAGTCCACCTTTATGCAAGGGCATCACAACTGCCATTCTACATTCCTCAGGGACATAGCCAGAGGGGAGATTCAGGTTGAGAAGATGAGGGAAGGGATTTGCTAAGTGGGACAATATACTTCTCAGCAGACATCCAGGGATATTGTCAGGACTCATGGATGTAGAGTTTTTACTTTTGGAAAATACTAAAAGGACTTGGTCCATATTGATCTCAGGGGTAATGTGGAGTCTCTGGAGACATGGAGGGAAGAAAGCAAAGGGTGGGAGGAGTGAAGTTGGAAGACACTTTGCCCACAAGAATATTGGCAATGTCCTTGAGAACAGAGAAGGAGCCATCATTTGAGATAAGTTCAGTATAGAATAGTAGGTTACTTCTAAGCTTCTTAATATAGCTGATGAAGGCTTTATGGCTATCTTCTGAATTAGAAGCAGTCGTAAGTTCACAGTTGGCTTCACATTTCCTAATGGTAAATTTGAGAGACTTACTTACCAGTTTTAAATCCTTTGCACAATGATGAAGGAGACACCTTTCAATGATGACCAGTAGCTTTTTTCTTTTATTACAGACTTTGTTGATGTGGTAGTTCCACCATATTGGTTTAGTTCTAAACTTGCCATTATGCTTCCTCCAGACTGGTACTGATGCCTCAGTGAATCTATGCAAGAGGGAGTAAAATTCAGAGCAGTAAGCAGCAGCCTCAGTTGCATGATTTGTTGGGAAACTAAATTCATTTGTGATTGTCAATAAGATCAGTAAAAGGTCAATGACTGATCCTGGAGTAATCTCTGAATGTAGAGGAGTTATTAGGTGGTCAGAAAATAGCTTTGCAGAGACAAGGTTGCAGCAAGATGGTGCAATTTGATCATGGGTGAGGGTGACAAGCAGGGTGGTGCTTTTGGAAGAAATCTTTATGAGAACATAATCAAAAAGATTAACAATTCTGTTCAGTAGGGGGAATATTTGACCAAGTGTATTGGCATTTGCAAAGTCAATAAATAACTAGGTATACTTTTTTAGTAATAAATGGTTGCCAGTTTAGATGACAGTTGATGTCACCCATAAGGAAGGCATTTGATCTGGATGCTAATTTTTCTAACTGGTTAAGTATTTTCTATGCTCAATAGGGGTCATAGATGGGGATCCATAACTTACTCTAATGTTATAATTAATTTCATTTAGTATAAGTAGAATTTCAACCATCATGAGACCATGCTTTAAACTCAATGTCAAAAGCAAAAAGTAGATTCAAAGGAAAGCTGAAATTCTGTACTGAGAAGACCGTGAGTATATTTGTCCTTTGCAGCAGATAATGTGCAGTGCAACTGAAAAAAAGGAAATAAAAATGGTTTTAAGTGCATTAAAATCAAACTAAAAGTAACTGAATTTTTTATTAAGATAAATTTGTTTCAGATAATTAAAACTACTATTTCATGTGAGTACAATCAATACTTTAAATTGTCCAAGTTGTCTTTTTACTGTTAATGGCTATCAGATTAAGCATCCACCCAAAGTTAAAATATGCATTATGTTATATATATGAAATGCATTTAAAACGTTCTTGGTCAGCCTCCAGTAACACTTTTATTTATTTACATTTGTTTACCGTGAAAGTCTGACTAGGCTAAAAGGGCCATTTTCACTGGAGGCCTTGGGAGAAAAGCTCCACAATAAACTCAAGATAAAGTTACAAAACTGAGTAATTTTCATACATTTTCTGTAATGTTACTTATATGACTGCAACTTCTTTAGTTCATGTTTTCAGCATTCTCCAGTACTGAAAGCATAGTGTTTTACTCATACAATGTTTGCCTTGGAACATGGCCATTACAAATGTTGCTATTTTATAATTCAGAATGCTAAGAATCAGTTGTATGAAAGTCAGGAAAAACAAGTGGCCTGTACTTAAACAGAAGGTAAAGTAGGGAATGGATTGTGTATTGCCAATGAACATCTGTAATCAAAACTAAAACAATGTCTAATTTTCCTGATATGCATGTTTGTATAAGCAGAGTAAAGTAACCAAAAATGTGGTTTGGGAACAAACCAAGTTGTTCAGGGACATTTTTAGTGTTTAGGGTTATGCAGAGATGATAAGAAATGGGTTAGGGTGGCAAAAAGGGGTGGGGAGGGATGGAGAAGATGTTAATGCTTGGATGAAGGGGAAGAAGTTTAGAGTGAGCTGTGTGCAAGGAAGGGTTAATTCAATAAGGGTAAGTTAGGAGGAAATGAGGTGGTTGGGGTGGGGTTTAGAGAATGTACGTGAGTGTAGCTGGGAAAGGGTTCAGATTTTAGTGTGAATTTGGTATAATGTAGACTTACATCAGAGATGATCTCTAGGTACTGCTGTGGTCAGGTAGGCCTTGGATTAATAGTTACTTGCATGGAAGATGTAGATAATGCTTGGTATTAAGGGTTTAGGGCACTTTTCCCCCCTCTTCCATTTCTTTGCTTTTAAGAAAGGTATTTGAGTTATGGGGGTGAGGTGAGTGTTGCAGACAGTGATAGGGATATTGGCACTATTGTTCTGACCTATATCTGCAAAAAAGAAAAAGCAAGAAAGATAACATGTGGTACTACAGTCAATCAGTAGTGAGTTGTTAGGTCTAGCTATAGAATTACATGCTTTGTTGGCCATTCTTTTGTTTCACTTGTGAGGCGGGCTGCATATTTAAGAGTTGCAATAATTCATTATGGGGTTATAATACATTGACGTGGGTAGTTCCTGTAGTCCCTTTGGTTTGAGCAGCTGTCAGTTTCTGGGTGCTTTAGCCTGGGCAAAGTGTCCATAGTGGTGGTAGGCTGTAGCGGATTTGCTGGTTTCAATTTGGTTAGCTGGAGCTGTGAATGACTTTTTGTGGGCTCCAAGCTAGGCAGACTAACAGTCCCCTGACGCGCATGCACAGTGTGGAATTACTCATGGAAATGAGTGTGGCCATGCAGACAGTTGGATAAGATACTGTGTCCCATTAATTGTAAAAAAGTAAAGTGAAACTAGGGATTTCCATAGGCAAAAGCAAATAGGTGGGGTGTTATAGCCAGAGCAGCTAATACATATCTGTGCAGGAGGACATGGACCTGACATCTCCTTTTGTCTGGTAATTAAGTCCAGCTTTAGCAGAGTCTCCAGATGTTAGTGCATACATTTCATTTGTGTCATAACACTGGTTTTCGTTTCCAGTCGTGGGCAAGTCAATAAGGAGATAACTAAAAAAAAAAAAAAAATAATAATAATAGTAATAATAATAAGCAGCAGACATTGCAGTTTCAGACTTCATTTCCTTCTGAAAGGCTATTCTAATGCAACACCTGTTAAGCTATCAACTCAGCTTTGTAAGAGCAATATTTAAAGCATCTTTAGTTCTTCTCCATTATTTATGGTGCTGTTTAGATTTCTACTCAACGGGGGTGAGAGTTATGCCTTTCTGCCTTTTACAGATCTACCAGGGTTTTATTTTAGAGAGATAGTACAACAGTGAGCAGCAACATGATGGTGAAGAGTAGTTAGGGGGATGGGAAAATAACTTTGAATGGGGGTTGGAAGTATGGTAGTGAATTTTCCTTTATTTCCCGAATATCCAGAAAACCACTAGGGTGAGGGTGATTAACCCAAAGAGACTTGTTACATGCAAGCAATATTCATCACCCACAGGTATCTTTGTGTGGTGCTAAATGAGATACATTTCAGATGAATTCTGTTACCTATAGTGTTTAAAAGCCTACTTGCTTTGCATAGATATGTACAGGTCAGGCAGACACTGAATAGAGAAGTGCATTCATATACCATGGTGATATCATTTAAGATAGTGGAAGGTTAGGCTGAAAGTTTTTTTTCTCTCCTTCTGCTGCAGTCTGATAGTTCCGTCTTTTCTTTGGAAGATGGCGAATGTGAAGAGTTTGTGGCAGAGATGGGTGGCCATTGTTTCGCAAGTGGAAGAGCTGTTCCAGAAATTGCCTACCAGTGATTCTATGTTGACCAAAAACCTGGGAAGTCCAGTGAGAAGAGGAGAAGGCAGGGGGTGAAGAGCAGGTTGGTGGTCCAAGGGAAGTGGGCTCAGCAGTCGAAGGATGCTGTCACAGTGGATGTTCTAGCCACTGGAGTGTTGTATGATGTGGCCATAGGTAATGACATGCTATTGGGTGTTCCTATAGGTATGTCAAGAGTTGGTGCAGTGTGGGAATAGTCGAGGGATAGGTGGGGTCAAGGCAGGTCAGGAGGTGAGTGAGGCTGTAGGCACTATGGGTGAATCCACAGAGGCTTAATGGAAGGGGGCAAGTTCAAGGAAAGGCATGCATCAGGGAGGGTAGCATAAGGTTTTCTATGGGGAATTTTGCATCATCCATAGGTGGGGTAGACTCGCAGCATGAGGTTCCGTCATATTTTGGCATTTGGCTGGGTGATTGTTTTTGCTACACAGGCCCTGGGGCAAGGAAAAGGAGCAGTTTTTCAGACCCCTAACATACCATCCACAGTTAGATAAAAGATTTTGAAAGGAGAGTATTTTGATATCTTTGAATTACTCGATGCAGAAGGGGTTCAACATTTGTTGAATCAGAAACTGCAAACAAAGATCTTCTGTGGTTTTAGAGGACAGTACGCAGACTGCGATCAAGAACTTGGGAAAATTGGATGTTAGGCTTCATGTACTAAATGGCAGTTTGGCTGGAGAAAAGATATCACCTTGGCCTTACCACTCTTAGCTTACTTTCTTATGATCCATGAGGCTCAACAGTTATGACCAAAATGGTTGTGGTTAAGACAAAAGGTTCTGGTTGCAGAAAGCGGAGGATCACTCACTGCCTTGGGAGGTTAGACATCCTGACATATGGCTAGCCACTATGATAGAAAGCTTTGGAGCTGTTAGCAGAGGGGGTAAAATAGGTGGGGAAGGGGCAGGGATATCTTGGGCCTTTAATACAGGGTGTTGATGGTGTGTGTTAATGCAGGTTCTTGCACACTTGTTCAAAGTGTGCAGGAGTACATCCAGCTGTGCAGTGTGGCTGGTGGGAAGGCAATTCAGTCAATCCCAGTTGACTTTTGACTGACTTGGGTGGCTTATTTTCTTCACTTCAGGGATTTCAAAGTCTGTGAGGTAGGGGGAACTTTCATGGACCGGGAGATGTCATTTTGGCGGACTTGGGGAAGAAATGATGCATTCTCTTGTTAATATGAAGGTACTGCAGCACATGTTCTAGCAATTTCCTGATTTGGCAGTTGAGGAGAAAGTAATTGATGGGTTTTCTCTGGGAGTTTCTATCCAATTAAGGGTGTGTACGGATGGAGCAGTCTGCAGGAATTTGCATTCAGTGCAGGGGAAAGAAGATATTTTGGAAGGTTTGGTGGAGAAGGAACAGTGGACAGGGAGGTGGTTAGGTCCTTTTGACATCCCCCCTTTTGGCAGTTTTAAAATTTTGCTGTTGGGATTGGTTCCTAAGAAGTTGGCCATTGAATTCCAGTTGATTCACCATTTGTCTTATCCTGAAAGGAGCTCTGTTAATAATTCTATTTTGGTAGAGGATGCCAAGCTGAGTTATGTATCTTTGCATGCTGCAGCGCAGGTTATTCAAGGGTTTAAGGATCCGTGGTTGGTGAAGTTTGACATTGAATCTGCATTTTGATTACTGCCAGTATAGGAGGAAGAGTGGCTGCTGTTAGGCATGGTGGTTGGAAACAAGTTCTATTTTGACAAGGCTATGCTGATGGGTTGCTCAGTAGCCTGTGCTCCTTTTGAGAAGTTTAGCACTACATTCCATTGGATTTGCCAGCACCAGGTAGGCACTCATAAGGTAAGACATTACCCACTATATACAGGGCATCTAGTGATTTAGTTCTAGCTGCTAGTTCTTTTGTGGCTTTAAAAGCCCCCTTTAAAAGATAATGATGGTTTTTTGATTGATTTATTAGCTTAATTAGTTAATTGATTTCAAGCATTGGGATGTGCCTCCCTATAAATATGTAGCCTGTTTTCATGTTATATTGTCTGAAGAAGCGTATCATAGCATACGCGAAAGCGCTCACCGTTTGTTCTTTTATCCTTCAATAAATTATTTCTTGTACGTGGAGAGTCAGAGGTTTTTGTTCTACACTTGACTTCTTGTTTTAACCTCAGACTCCTTAGCTGGTAGAGATCCGTCTTTGTTTTATATCTGCTTTGCTGTTTTTGGGACCTCTACAGCACACGCCATGGCTGACCTAGAAGTTGAACTGGATTACACTCCAGAACCGAGGAGACTAACTAATGAACAGCAATGGACTGCTATCACCTCATGTAAGTCAAATCCTTTATTGGCTCTGGATTTGAATGTTCCAGTTCCGAGCGCTACGGAAGTTAATATTGATAACTTAGAACTTTTCAACTCGAATATAAAAGTGCTCGAGAATGATTTGTACAAGTTGCAGCGGATGATATGGCAACGCAAACACCTGGAGGCGTGCCTACATTACAAACTTATTCCACGGGGGATGCGTGTCCTTGTTATGCCTACCTATGGTGACACGCACCCTATGTTGCTTAAGAAATGGCAAGACATAAACATAGAGGCCAGTCACAAATATATGCAGCTCCTTATTGATTATTTTGAGCCATTAGAGAAGGAGCTACTGTCTAAAGTTAATGATCTAAACAATGAACTGAGAAATAATTTTTCTGATCCTTTTTGCCTATGGAAGTTAGAGAATATGTACTCTCAAGTCAACACTTACGCTATGAAACTTCAACAAACCAAGCTTAAAAAGCTTCAACGTGACTTTAGAGACTTTTCTACTAGCTGTGTATTTGTCTGGCCGAGGAGGTCTGATAATTTTTCACTGAGGGAGCAACCTACCTTGAATTTGGCGCCCCTGGACCGTACGCTTACATCAACAACTCCTGTTGGTCCAGCGGCGTCTGAGTCTCTGTCTGGCTTACGCAAAGATACTTCCCATGAATCATTTACCACACCACCGGAAGCTTTTCCTTCTGTGACGGGTGCTGTCCTTGTCTCTACTCCGCTCCCTAATCAAGAAGCGAACAAGGCAGCTAGACCTCTGCAGCAAGATTTGGGAGCCATCAGTAAACGACGACCAGAGGGCAATGTACCTTTTTTACCCCTGCCAATAAGGAAACCATCCTTCACGAAGGGAAGAAGAAACAGCTGGGAAACCAGGAAAAGAAAGTTATCCGGCGAAATGAACGCATATCAACCGAGAAGACAGAAACAATAAGAACACTTTATTTTAATATGTCTAGGTATGTTTTAAATGCTCATGACATTACACTGTTGAACAATGGTTTGTCTTTTATCCCCTCACGAGGGAGTAAATTATCTGACCTTTTAATTGATTTACGCATGTTTGCCCGCTCAGTTACTTTAAAATTGCACTTTTCTAAGGTAAAGACATCAACTTCAGATAGTTCTGTTCCTCTTTATAGAAAGAAAAGTTCTTTTGTACCAGTTATGCCGCCTCATATAGATTCTTTTATTAAACTATGTGAACTTGATTTATATCAATATTTTTATAACGGAAAGAAGAAATGTGCTTATTTTAACATGTCTAGTGACACTATAAGGTCACTAAATAATTTTAGTTTAGATTATTCCTTGACTTTCAGGCCAGTAGATAAAGGGGGAGGCCTAGCCATATTTGATACGACAGACTATAATGTTTTAATGAATGATATGCTCAATGCCGATGTTACTTATTTGTTAATTAATCAAGTCAAACTAAATCAAATAATCAAAACTGTTAATGAAGATCTTTATGACATGCTTATGTGCTGCCAGATACCCAATAGCCTATATGATTTTTTCTGTATAGATTCTCCAGTAGTCCCTATCATTAAAGGGCTACCAAAAATGCACAAAGAGATCAAACCACCACCAATGCGCCCAATAGTTTCTGGAGCTAGATGGGTCACTGAGAATGTATCAATATACCTGGAAAAAACTTTAAAGCCTTTAGTGGACGTCATTCCAACTATACTTAAGGATACATACCAGCTCATAGACCATTTACATACACTAGACATTACTTTTATACAAGATAAACACCTGCTTATCACGATGGACGTACAAAGTCTTTTCACTTCAATTCCCAATGAAGAGGGTATTGAAGCAATACGTGATTTGTTACAACATACTCCCACAGTGAGTGGGAATACTACTATTTTAATTTGTCAACTATTGGAATTGGTCCTTAGCAACAATGTGTTTGCATTTGGGGGTGACCTATATTTACAAACCTGTGGTGTGGCTATGGGAACCCCCTGTGCAAACACATATGCCAATCTAGTTGTATATCACTGGGAATTGAACTATGTCTTCGAACATATCTTGTTTAAAAAAGTTTTAGTCTACAGGCGTTTTGTGGACGACATTTTAATCGTGTGGGACGGCACATTAGAAGAATTCCTCACTTTTAAAACATATTTAGAAACCACGACCACATTCCTTAGGTTTTCTGTTGAAACTTCCTTCTCATCAGTAAACTTTTTGGATGTTAGTTTAAATATCAGGAATGGGAAGTTAGTATCCACTTTATATAAGAAAAAATGTTGGAGGAATGCAATTTTGAAATATGATAGCATGCATCCGCGACATACCTTTAAAGGGATACTGAGTAGTCAATTTACTAGGCTAAAAAGAATATGCACTGACATGGATGATTTGAAAAGAGAAGCAGACAATATGGTGGATATGTTTTTAGAGAGAGGTTATGACCATGATCTAATAATGGATGTTAGGACAAGAATTTTATTTCAAGAAAATTCAGATTTTGACAATATGAGTAATAATTATTCTCTACCTGGTTATAGAAGAGATGTGTATAACTATAGGGAGAAAGTATCTTTTATTACGACCTATACAAATGATTTTCAATATATTAGGAAAATACTATCCAACAATTGGAAAGTGTTATTAACAGATGAATCTACGTTAAAATTAGTCGGTACTACTCCCCATATAGTCTATAGAAGTAATTCTAACTTGAAATCCTTATTGTGCGACAGGCCGGTTTTGACTAAAAATGTGGCACAAGATTCAATTTATACTCTTGGGACATATCCCTGTCGACACTGCAATTATTGCAGTTACATTACTAAACAGCAAGATTTCACACATCCATTGTTTAATTATGTATTTAAACCAAGATTCAGGGCTACTTGTGACACCTCGGGCATAATCTACCTGGCCACCTGTGAGTGCTGTTCTGCATACTATATAGGCCTGACTAAAAGAAAGTTGAGAAATAGAATATACAACCACCAGTATGATATTAAGAAGAAAAATGAATTAAATGCCCTGGCCAAACACATTATATCCAATCCAACACATACTTTTGTATTCAAAGTATTGCAAATTGTAGATGTTAATGTTAGAGGTGGTGACTATATAAATTTACTTGAATTGAATGAACTGAAATGGATACTTAGACTAAGAGGCCATCACCATCCAGGCCTGAACAACTATATTACAATAAGATCGTTTCTCAACAACCGGAGATGACTTTCAATGTTTGATGTTTTAACACTTAGTCTAATATATAATTATGTATCTATATATTTTGGTTTTCAGTTTGTTTTATTCTATTTTATTTTATTTATTTGTTGGTCCATTAGTAACATCTTTAAATATACTTTATATTGGCCATAGGGGCATGATCAGTTCTTAAATATGTGTTTTGAGCTGTTTTTAGATTGTATATTCATTGTTTTGAAATTCTTATGGGTCATGAATTACAAGGTTTTCCACCTATATCTATTCTCCTTTCCATGTCTATACAATGCAATATCCAATATTTTCTTTCCATCCTCATTTTTAACTTAAATGTGGTTTTTAATGAACTGATAAATGTATTATATTTATTTATTTATTGTATTTACTTGTCTATTTATTTATTCTTTTAATTAATTTATGTGACGTTAGCTTATATATATATACACACTGTTGCATATATTTAATTAAATTTATGCTTATGCAGTTCTAATAGCAACTTTTAAATGATGAACATTGAATTTTATGAATTTTATGTATATTAAATATATTTTTATAAATTTATATAATATATATAACATACATCAATAAGTGATTTTCACACGATGTAAGTCGTCCTAAGAGAGACTTGAATGATGAAATGATAGTATATTGTATTCTATATAACGCTATTTAGTGTTATGTAATGCCTCATAGTATTATGTTCAGAAAAAAAAAAAAAAAATATGTATCCTTAAGAGTGAACCAGACAACTTTAAAGTGTTTGATTCTTTGCATGACCCACTATATACAGGGCATCTAGTGATTTAGTTCTAGCTGCTAGTTCTTTTGTGGCTTTAAAAGCCCCCTTTAAAAGATAATGATGGTTTTTTGATTGATTTATTAGCTTAATTAGTTAATTGATTTCAAGCATTGGGATGTGCCTCCCTATAAATATGTAGCCTGTTTTCATGTTATATTGTCTGAAGAAGCGTATCATATCATACGCGAAAGCGCTCACCGTTTGTTCTTTTATCCTTCAATAAATTATTTCTTGTACGTGGAGAGTCAGAGGTTTTTGTTCTACACGTTCTTGCACACTTGTTCAAAGTGTGCAGGAGTACATTCAGCTGTGCAGTGTGGCTGGTGGGAAGGCAATTCAGTCAATCCCAGTTGACTTTTGACTGACTTGCGTGGCTTATTTTCTTCACTTCAGGGATTTCAAAGTCTGTGAGGTAGGGGGAACTTTCATGGACCGGGAGATGTCATTTTGGCGGACTTGGGGAAGAAGTGATGCATTCTCTTGTTAATATGAAGGTACTGCAGCACATGTTCTAGCAATTTCCTGATTTGGCAGTTGAGGAGAAAGTAATTGATGGGTTTTCTCTGGGAGTTTCTATCCAATTAAGGGTGTGTATGGATGGAGCAGTCTGCAGGAATTTGCATTCAGTGCAGGGGAAGGAAGATATTTTGGAAGGTTTGGTGGAGAAGGAACAGTGGACAGGGAGGTGGTTAGGTCCTTTTGACATCCCCCCTTTTGGCAGTTTTAAAATTTTGCTGTTGGGATTGGTTCCTAAGAAGTTGGCCATTGAATTACAGTTGATTCACCATTTGTCTTATCCTGAAAGGAGCTCTGTTAATAATTTTATTTTGGTAGAGGATGCCAAGCTGAGTTATGTATCTTTGCATGCTGCAGCGCAGGTTATTCAAGGGTTTAAGGATCCGTGGTTGGTGAAGTTTGACATTGAATCTGCATTTTGATTACTGCCAGTATAGGAGGAAGAGTGGCTGCTGTTAGGCATGGTGGTTGGAAACAAGTTCTATTTTGACAAGGCTATGCTGATGGGTTGCTCAGTAGCCTGTGCTCCTTTTGAGAAGTTTAGCACTACATTCCATTGGATTTGCCAGCACCAGGTAGGCACTCATAAGGTAAGACATTACCTAGATGATTTTTTGATAGTAGGTCGGGGTTTTGAGGCTGCATTAAAAGGTATGCGAGAGATTTTGGGGATGTGTGACAAACTGTGTGCCTCATTATCTATGCATAAGCTAGAAGGCCTGGCTAAGGCACTGGATTTCTTGGGTTTGCTAGTGGATGCAAAACATGGGTTGTTTTGTTTGCCGGTTCAGAAGATAACATGTTTGAGGGAAAAGATTGGATGGGTACAGTCCAAGGACATGGTGTTGATCAAGGATGTCATGGGGATTTCAGGGCTTCTCAATTTTACAAGCCAAACAATTCAGCCAGGGTGTACATTTTTAGGTCTGTTGAATTTTTGTTAAAAGGAGGAAAAGCAAACATCATTGAGTAAGGAGTAGTAAGTTGGCACAGGCTGATTTGGCACTGTGGTGTCTTTCTTGGATAAGTCTAATGGTGTCTTGTTTTGGCAGATGGATTGGGTTAGTCAACTGCAATTGTTTATAGATATGGCAGGGGGCATTATGATGGGAGCATTTTTTTGGTAATGAATGGCTTGTTGGCCAGCAGATTGCAAGGTTGAGTGGAAGACGGATGTAGCCTTTCTGGGGTTAATGCCTATTTGGACATCATCCATGGTTTGGCTAGAGTGGTTGAGGAGAAAGATGGTTATTTTTCATTCAGACAATATTGCAGTGGTGCGAGTTTTACAAGTTATGACAGTGACATCTGAATTGCTATTCCTAGTATGACATAAGTTGGTTTTGGAGAGCTTGCTGATTCATTTTTCTTTCACAGGTCTGTATGTAGCAGGTGCTAAGAATGGGATTGCTGACAGACTGCCTCACTTTCAGTTTTCCAGGTTTTGGCAGTTAGCTCTGGAGGCAGCAGGTGAGCCAAAGGCATTACCAGATGATGTGTGGCAGATTAGCCTGAAGTAAGCCGATGGTTCTTGCACCAGTCGTGGTCAGTGTCTACAAGGTAGCAGCATGGTAGGGCATTAATAGATTTTGATAAATTTGTTTTAAAGCTGCCTGAGCAGGAGGGAGTTTGGTCTGAAGAACTGTTATTGCACAACTTGGCTCGGGCTTGGGTGCAAGGTAAGGCAGCTCAGACAGCTAAGGAGGACCTCACCACAATCAGTATATTTGCAGTGGTGGCAGGGTTGCATGATTTCACCAAGTCTTGGACAGTTGTTTGTATTTTAAAGGGATGGGGTAGAGTGGCTAGGGGGAATGTGGACAGGAGATGGCCTTTGACCTGACAGGTTTTGAAAGTTTTGTTGTGGGGTTTAGCCTTGGTGGCTAGTGATTCAAGGGATTATATTTTGTAGGTGACGTTCCCCTTATGGATGTATTATGGGGCATTTTGGGTGTCAGAGTTGTTATGGTCACTAGTTTGTGGGATGTTATGGTATTTTCTGTGGCAATGCACCTTCGGTTGTTGAGATCTAAAATGGATAAGTTAGGGAAGGGCACGCAGATAGTTATTGGGAAAGATAAGAATGAGTGGCTGTGTAGGTTGGGTTGGGCTAGCACACCCACATGGGGAGTTCTCATGATTTGGTTTTTCAGTTGAGTGGGGTTAAGATGATCAGTGGTAGTCAGTTTTTCCATCTGATGAGGAGGACCTTTCATTGTATTGGTTTTCCAGGACAGAGGCTTTCTCCTCATTACTTTCACATAGGAAGGGCTTCAGATTTAGCAAAGAAAGGCAGATCAGTCGAGGTTATTAAGAGAGTGGGTTGGTGGTATTCAGATACATTTTTCTCTTATTTTAGATAAGTGGCCATATTAGTGGATTACTGTTATGTTTTATTAGAAACGGAGATTCTCATGCTGGGTTACTGGGCAGCAAGGCAGGAAGGAGTTAGGATGAATAGAAAGGAAATGGGTTTGAATCACCTCAGGTGGACAGTCTTATGGCACAGTATTAGAGGCCTCACGTGGCACGGTATTAGAGGCCTCACGTGGAATCAACTCACACAGGAGTTTTCCTTTATACAATCATGGATGGGGCTTCCACGAGTATTGATGGTACATTTGGCAAGGTAATGATTTGGGAATAATTCCAAAGCGACATTTGATATATAGGATAAGAGGATTTACTTAGGTCAAAGAGGCTATATCAGTGTATGTGCATTGTGTGGTCTGAGATAGTATTATGTTCATTTTGGAGGAATGTTGGTAGTTTCATGGTTTTAGAGATGGCTCGGTGGTTTGTTAATTGTAGGTTGACGAGGCAACTAGTTACTCTAGGTAATGAACAGCTTTAAAAATTGTCACATGACCATGCTTCCACCATATTTTTTTCTTTTGTTGTGTGAGTAATATCACAACAGGGGTAGCTAATATTTCCCATGTATAAACAAACATAATTGCATCACAAATCATAACATTTTTCATTATGCATTCTAAAAAGGGATGGCAAAAATTCACCCACAGATCTATAACAAATTCATGATCAAAGGCTTGGTCACAATGCACCTTAGTTTGTGTTCAGAAAAGGAATAAAAAAAGTTCACATAAACAGCATATTTCTTTACATCCATTTTGAGAACACATAATGAAGGGATTGTGATCAGGGATCCAGTCAAAATGTCATAATTCATGCTTTCACTGTTTGATAGCTTCAGTTGAAAAAAGTAAAAACTTGTGTGGTGGTTCAAGGCGTGTTTTAAAACCGCTTGTGATTAGAAATGTACTTTATGTCTGATTGATACAAGATGTTCTACTTTAATATCATATTTTCAGATGTTTTATTAAAGCAGCTAGAAACAAAACAAAACAAATGAAAGCCATATCATTTTACATAAATTCCAGTGAGACATGGTGTAAAGAGCAGCTACTAACCTGCTAACACAGAGATCGAGCATTTATCTGCACTGCATGTTATCCAAGTTTGGGCAAGAATCCAGATCTGCAGACATTTAGAAAATATAGGTATTAAGTGCCTTGGCAGCTGATTGTTTATTGAGGAAGAGATATTAAGGACCCTATTGGCATATCACAGGGAACTAATGGTGAATGGGTGAAACCATTCAGTGCCACAGACATGAGGCACAAGTGGCTATGTTATCTGCCACCTCATAGTGCATATCTTAAATGAGGCTTGTACTTCTTCCTTTAGAAGCTCAGCCTTTGAAACATTAGCAATTGCTGGGCTTCTTTTAGAAATGTTTGGTGAATGTGCTACAACTGGATGGTCTGAACCAGAAAAATGGTCTTGACAATTTTAAAAAAGTCGGAATGACTAGTGCTTTCAACAGCAACATCAATGAGCCAGTGTTATGGAATGCAAATGAAAATCGCTAGAGGGGGACAAAAAATGAGTTGCTATTTCATATAAAATTCAGGTTGTGATACAGTTTTAAACTATTAAGGTGATTAGGTACACTTTATTAGAAAAAGAACTCCACAAAGATTGTAAAATAAATGACAGGACATCTCACAGAACATAGAGTGAAAGATTCTTAGATTGCATTTCTCTGTTTTGTAGCTCCTTTGTGTGCATATGTGTCTGGCTAGCAGAATGTTGTGTATACGCATCATATCACTACTCACTTGACTGTAATATCGCGGTACTGATGTTTATAAGATGACTGCTGTGACTACACATGTATATAAGGCAGTTACTTAGCGCACACATTATCTTCTTCTTCTTCTTTCGGCTTTTCCCGGTTAGGGGTTGCCACAGCGGATCACCTGTCTGCTCATGATTGGCAGTGGAGTTTTACAGTGTCGAGTTGCCAGCCCAGCACCCAACCTTCCACAGAAGGCACACACGAGCACGCACTCACGCCTAGGGCCAATTTAGAGTGTCCAATCCACCTACTCATATCACAAAATATTATGAGACACACAAGCCTTGATGTTAACATTCTTGTGTGCCCTAAAGAATACATCTGCTCTGCAATAATGTTGACTCCAGAAGAGAGAGATTAAAAGCTAAACAATCCTGCATTGTACAGCATTCAAAATACTGTCCCTGTAAAGTGCACAGGACATGACTGTGTCACTTCCTTTCAACATGCATCCTTAATATATTTACATACTCAACTTATGGTTTTACAAAACAGAATCATAAATATTTTTTTTCAAATAAAAAGGGAATAAATACAACAGCAGATATCCAAAATTTACTAAACTATTTTACCATTTAGAGAATAAATAGAACTCATTTTAAAACCATATCACTGTGATGACTAGAATTAGTAGGCATTTAAAATTACTAGGTAAAATAGTTATGATAAACGGACTTTAGTGTTACTGCCAAGAATTTTACTGTTACAGTTTCAGCCTATGTGCAAGCATAGCTGTAAAGTCTGTTGTGTAACGTTCACCCTGAGAGTAGTAAACCTTCAGAGCAAGCTCCCAGTGTTAACAAAGCAATTAGAGCAGTGATGTTTCCATTAATGAAAACCAGGTTATTTTCTCTGTGAGAATAACCTGACTATATACTGCATGCAATTAATTGAGAATGATTTCTACTTTCAAATGTTTTCAGTTGTTGTTCTACAAAACAGAATGTTACAGCTTCTGGGGGAGAAGGATATGAACATTCTTTGCTTCACCACTGTTTTCTCCTCTCTCATCTTCTTTATAGTTCATATTTTGTGTGCGTGCATGTGTGTGTGTCTGCATATGCATTTTCACCTAAATGTACTGAGATGATTTATTTGTTACAATTTAATATTGTGTCACAAGCACTGAGACATCTTTAAATTCAACACTAGTGCAGGCTTAGAAGAGTTATGCTTATGCAGTACCAGCACACATATTCTGTCATATTGTTGGTCAGTGTGCTGGAAAAGAATACATTAATCTGATATAAAAGTCAAAGTTGTTACAGTCTTAATCTTAGCCAATATTCTGGTTGGTACATGTTCAAAGTCGCCTGTTCTGCTCTCTCAATATACTGGAATGGCCATGATTTGTAAGGTGTATATATATATGTATATATATATATATATATATATATATATATATATATATATGTATATATGTATATAATATATATATATATATATATATATATATATATATATATATATATATGTATATATAGATAGATAGATAGATGGATAATGGGTTTACGATACGATTCACAGCACTGTAACTATTGCTGACACAAAAACCCATATGTTGTTACCATTAAACACCACAGTAATATTGTTTGTATTGGATAATTTTGATAACAGGTGCAACATGTCATGGAAGAATATTGAATGAGCAGCTCTGCATGTATATGAAAGGAAACCCACTTAAGAAAACTACTATTAAATTATGAAATGCAGGAATTCATCCAAATGTTTTCAAAAAAATTAAGTGAAATAGTGATAAAACAAATACACTGGGAATATTTAAAAAGATACAGAACAAACCGTGGGAGAAAGTACAGAAAAATATCAGTTAAGACCTGATAAGCAACAAAGAATATTTTATATATCAGCTACCTAAAGGATTTGTATATAACTACTTTATGTGCTGTTGTCATAAGAAAGGCCTTATCAAATATCCAGCACATTTTATTAGGGTGTGTGGCCCATTGCTATAGTGATAAATTTTGAAAAATAAGTGAAAGGCAAAACTGAGAATTTAACTCTTCCCAGAATCAACAGTTCATATCAGAAGTGCTGTAAGTTATATAGACTCTTATGTAACTGAAAATTGTTTGTGGAGCTCCCAGCTCCTTTCGCTTAAACTGCAGCCACAGTGTTTACTTCACTACCCATCTCTAAGCCTATTCACAAAGTGAAGCAAATCAAATTACTCTTTACCATTATGGAAGTGCTAGGCAGTTGTCATGTTCGGTGAGTTCGATTAAATCAGTTGCTGGCATTAGGAACTAATTAAAGTTTGTCAGCATGTTGTAAAAATGTATAAGGTTGAAGCTTACGTGGAGGTTTAGTTTATATATAGTAAATTAAACATTTTATTCGGTGATTTAAGAAAGCTGGTTCCGACGTTTATTTACTTACTTTTTTTGCACATAGTTAAACTAATAAAAAAGATAAGCTCCCTGTTGCGTATTTTCTACTGCATGCTTGCTAAAGCTAATGCTGCAGTGCCCTCACTGAAGGATGCCGACATAAAACAGTTAAGGACACTAAGCTTGGCATATTACAAAACAGTAATGAAAGTGAATAACAAACATTTTTAGGTGGAAAAAGTATTTTAGACTGGATACAATTTTATTTTCTAAATGTTAAACTGTTTGCTCAGAGCATACTGCGCAGAATACCTTATAAATAGGTTTCCACAAAGACCTCAGAGACATCTGAGAGAGGAACAAAAAAGATAAAAAAAAAAAATGGGCCAGGTCGTATATTTGTTTCAAGCAATGATGTGCCAAATGTTTTTTTCTTCTTGAAAGATGGTAGCCGAAATGAATAAATGGGTCCAGGATAAGTAAGAAATTCAACTGATAGTTATGAGGAATTTGTAAGAGACATTTGTAAGAGACATTATCAGCTTCCTGATGTATCCCTGATGTTGGTGCAGAGCAGTAGCGACATGGTAACTATTTGAACTGTTGGAACCCACTACAAGTAGTACCAAAACATGGAGAATGAATCAACAAAAATACATACTTGAGTATACTAAATCCAAGAATGCCATTCCTCACAATATTCCCTTTTCTCTGAGGCATAGTGATCTCAGCATTAGTATATATCAATAAAAAATATAAGTATAGTAAAGGCAGACCAATAAGCTTCTCAGTTCTTCTTTGATCAAAAATTCGTTTAATCAACAATTCGTTTCAAAGATGTCTATCATCCACCAGAAGTAAAATAGCTCCAACATGAACGATTAAGAAAACGAACGCCAAGTAAAAAATGTATAAAACAAATTTATTGGCGTATGAGAACAGCAAGCGCTTTCACCTCTAAGGCTTCTTCAGGCTATCAGAACATTTCTAAAGTATATGTTTATATACAATTGTACTAATGACATCATTTCCTTTCCACTTCATTAGTGAGTTAATAATTAACTATCTTGCGTATATAAATTTCATATTAAAAATCATACTTTAAACCATAAATAGTTTAAACTGCAAGATAATTATACAGGAAAAATACATATATGGTCCGCATATGTTGAATAAAAAATGTGTTAAAATGTTAACATATATGCACTCGCATACATTTACATTTTTAATAATAGCGCTATTAAACTGCTTCATTTTGTACAACAGCTGTTTAGTCAAATCTTAGCATCGCTCATTATTTGCACATATATAATATATTATACAAATATTTTTCAAAGATTATAGGAAATATTATAAAAAATAAATGTATAAAGAACATGTATTAATATCACGAATAACTCTATATTCATCAAACATATTAAAATATATTTAATTTAAAATACCTATATTACAATTTATTTCTAACTATTGTAATGCAAATAATTTCCAAACTATCTTATTTAATGAACTATACCTTTTAAATATGTCATTTCCTAAGAGGTCTGTTATTCAAAACCGGCTTGATGGAAACTCTATCATTCAAGCCAGGGTAACAATCAGCCCGCAGCCTTATAATCCATCTACTTTCAATTTCTTCTGTTCTGTTTCTAACATCACCTCTCCTATAACTAGGAATATTAACCTGAATAACTTGAAACCTAAAGTAATGCTCTGATGTGTTACTGGAAATGTGTTTTGATAAAGCACTTCTCATAGATTTTTTACTGATGTCATAAATATGTTCTCTAATTCTATCTTTGAGCTTACGGTCGGTTTTGCCTACATAAAATGCAGGACAAACCGTGCAAGTTGCTAGATAGACTAGATGCTCAGTACAACAATTAGCATCTACCTGAAAGGTAAATTCCCTAGTTGTGACCGGATGTACAAACTTGTTAGATTTGGTGATAAATTTACAATAATTGCATTTCATGCAAGGTTAGTACCATATTTATCTATGTCAATTGATCTAGTAATCAATCTATTAGGACCACATAGCATCCTATAGAGATTCATCTTGTTTCGATAAGTAAACAAAGGATGATCACCTATGATGCTATGTATCTCAGGATTCACAGTTAAAATGTCCCAATATTTCTTATATGTTTCCCTAACCTGTTTGATATCTTGTGTATAATAAATACATACCTTAAAATCATCTACTGTACTGTTTCTACTACCAGAAGCTGTCAAACCATCAGTATTATTCCGTTCTGCAAAATACGGACTTGCCCTATTCATCCTTAGTGTATCTAAACCATTGAATCCTTCCACCATCTCCTGGGGTGTATATGATCCTTCCTCAAGTTTTTGTTTTAAATCAGATAAGCCATTTCTAAATCCTACTTCCGAGGAATACAAGCGAGATAATCTCATAGCTTGTCCTCTAATAATGTTTTTAAAAATAAAATTAGGATGCATACTGGATCTATGCAATATGGCATTTCTGTAGCATTTTTTCCTAAACACTCCAGTATTAATTAAGCCCATAGTTGTTCTTTCTATGTACACATCAAGGAATGGTATTTTGTATCTAGAAACATCCAATGTAAACTTCAAATAACCAGTTTGGCTAGTCATTTCCTGGAAAAATTCATTCAATTTATTCTCATCTGATGTCCATATAAGAAAAAGATCATCTACAAAACGGACGTAAAACTTGACATATTGTTTGAAATTATCTAATTTGAAAAGAGAATTGTTTTCCCAATCAGCCATAACAAGGTTGGCGTAGCTATTGGCACATGAAGTGCCCATAGCTACGCCATCCCTTTGTAAATATATATGATTTTGAAACATAAAGGCATTGTTGGTAAGAACCATTTTCATTAAGTCACATAAAGTCTCTATCTGCTTAAATGTGTAAAACCATAATGTTCTAAACATCTACGTATGCATCCTAGTCCTTGCATGTTAGGTATGCATGTAAATAGTGATTGAACATCCAATGTAACTAAAAGATACTGCTGATCCATTGTGACATCCTTCATACTATCATACAACATCATCAAAAACTGTTGGGTGTCCTTCAATATATGTGTATGATCATTAACAACAGGTCTAAATTTCTTCTCCAGGTATATTGAGATGGGTTCAGTGACCCACCCCCTCCCTGCAACTATTGGTCTCATAGGTGGCACTTCAGGATTCTTATGAATCTTAGGTACCCCTTGTATAACTGGTATCATTGGTTCATTGACCAGAAAATATTTATATAACTCATCAGTGATTTGTGTTGTATTAACCATATGCATTAAAGTTGTCGACAATTTATTAATAATTCTATCTAATTCATATATATTAATATGATGGTAATGTTTGGGGTCACATAAAAGTAATTGCATACTTCTAATATAATCATTGGTGTTCATAACGACTATAGGACCGCCCTTATCAGCTGGTTTTATTACAATATTCTTGTCATTTCTAAGATTATTAAGTGCAGAACATTGTTTATAACTAATATTCCCCTTCCATTTCCTATAGCGATTGTTTTCTGCTTTACCATGCAATTCCTGTTCAACCATCTTAGAAAATGCCTCCACTAAAGGATGCATGATGGGTATGTAACTGCTAGGTTTTCTAAAATCAAAATTTTCTACATCCTGATTGTACCTGCCATAATTTAATTTCAGTTGTAAATTACGAGCAAACATTTTTAAATCAACAATTGATTCAGTGATGCCTGCAGAATATTGCATGCTCCTTGTTAGGGAATTTTTCAAGATGGTGCCTTTCTTATTAGGCCATGATAATATAGTTACAACTCAAAGAAAAACATGCCTGCTTGTGTGTATGGATACATCTTCATGCTATGCTGTAGCAAGTACATGAGTATGATCATAGTCTCTTCCATTAATATAGTTCAGTAACAGATGCAGTTAGTGGCATGCACAGCCTCACCCCAAATTTAAGTACTGTATCCATTCCTCTCCATGAAGCCCTGGAAACCTACACCTGTTGCAACCTGTAATCCTTACAGTTTCCTGTGTTCACAGCTTGAATACCCCCACACAGGTAAACAGCACTCTGCCATGCCAATGTCAAGTTGTACCAGTTTTACATACACCATGACATCCATCACAGTGTTAGCTGCTTTTGTTGGAAGTACTTTGCTGACTCCTTTCATAACTCTGTGAAGCTTCATGTATAAAGAGGTATTCCTCAAATTCCTCTATATTGCAGTTGAAGATAGTACAGACTAGTGTGCAAAATGATACCAACATATTATACTATGATAACAGGGAGGTTAGCATATCTGTTATTCATGTGAATTCAGATAGCTCCAATGTCTGTGAATCACTGCCTTTGCATAATGCAGAGTTCATCTATGTCAGCACAAGCCAGGTACATCATAATATTTATAAATTGACTGCAGAGATGTAACTAGCAACCTGTGCCAATGTCATAAACTAGCTCCCCATCCCCTAAGCTCAAGTGAAGTGCCAGCCTCTTGATTGTACCCCTTTAACACACTGCACCCAGAAAAAAATGCTCCATCCCTCTGGTGCTATGCTACTGACTCAACCCTTTAAAGAAATAACATGGAGTTGAAATCAACATTTAAATAGCTCTTTTTATTCCAAAAGATAATTTATCCCTAACATATCAGATATCTACCTTCCAGAAGGCATACACTCAGATCACAAAACATTAATTTATATAACAATACCATTCCCCTTTCCCATAAAAAATTATTAGTCAGCATACTGGTTAAGAAAACCAGTTTCAGTTACTAATACATTATTACTATTATTCTTAAAACAAAATTTACATGGAAAATTTATCAGCTTTTTATCAGCTTTTTATTCCATGACTTGCAATAAATTTACTGGACAACAACCACCTCACTGAAAAAGTATACAGTATTTAGTTACTGAAGTTATAAACACTACAAATTTAATTCAAGTTTAGTTTTAAATATTAGCATTAGGAGAAAATCTCAGTACTGGAACTCTGGTATGACATACTATTTAACTGAAGCCTCTGTCATTATGAATTAAATAAAACACATATACTCCAAAGTTAAACTCAAAATGTTAAACAGAGAACTCAGATAAACATTAAAATCTACAAAGGTTGAAAAAGAACTAAAAATCATCACTTTTGTCAAGGCAGTCATACGTCCTTATTCAAATAAGTGAGAAGCCTTAAGAGTAACAGGATTCAGTGTACTGAACTGAGACAGAGCAAAAGCACTCACTCAGCGTTTGAGTATGAAGCCAACACAGTAGCAAATAAATTCTGTTCAGACTTCTCCCCCTCTTCCTCTCTAAATTTCTCTCTGTATGACATCATGTCTGTCCCCCACCCCCGAAAATCACTTCTGGCAAAGTCGTAAAAACTCTAAGGTGAAAACTCATCATCTCTGTTGATCCTTAAAATTTGTCAGGATGCTTTCTTGTCAATTTGAAGTACTGTCTCACTGACCCACTCCTTACCTGTTTAACCTTGGCCTCAACTTGTTTCATGCTGGAGACATGGAGAACAGCTGTCGTCATCCCACTCCACACCCCATGTCCCACCAGTGACCCTGGAAACAAAACACCAGCAAGTTTCAGCATTCTTATTCAAATGATAATGGAACACATCATTATAGACCTCATAAACAAAAGATATTCATACCTTACAATCCCCTTGACTAAAATCAGTTTTGGTTAGTTGAAAAGCATTAGATAAGGGAAAATCAATACACACAGCATCCATTAACCTGGCCAAGGCAGGCCTTTGATACCATGCAACACTTGGGCATTATACTGTAAATCTTTATGTAACAAAATGATTCACCAAAAGAACCAAAAAAATTAGGTTTCAGGACGCACTCTCCTCTAAAAGGCTCTTAAATTGTGGGGTCCCCTGGAAGATCAGTGCTGGATCTATTCCTATTTTTTATTTTTTTTTTATTTTATTTTATGTTACATTTGTTGTCCGGGAGTGTCAGGCTTATTTTTTTCAGCAGAGGCTCGGTGGAAAAAAGCTCCAAAGATATACAATGCAATAAAAATAGCAACACATAAACATTTCAATAAAAATAACAATAGAGAATTTTGGTAGTTAAAATACATAAGCTACATACATGTATATTGTTGACAGATAAAACTGTACTATAAACAAAAAGGAGAATGCTAAAAAGTAGAATAAGTTGTATGGTTTGGTTTAAAAAGGGAGTTGAGTAAATATAAGGTTTTGTATGCAGAGTAGCAGAAACTTAAAAGGTTACATAAGAATTTCAGGGAGCAGAGTATAGAAGAAGTGTTGGAGGTTGCATAGGAAGCATAGGATGAAGTAGTTAATGACAAGTTTTAGTAAGTTAGTTTGACTGTACTATAAAGGCAGGTAATAATCAGGGAGGATGAGTACAATGGTAGGACCAGTGTTTTTTAAAGTGGTCTTTGGTTGCTAGCTTAAATTATTTGGGGTGAGTCAGGGTCGTTATTTCTAGTGGGAGTTTGTTCCATGCAATAGAAGGATGGTAGCTATACAAGTTGCACCCTGTGTTCAATTTGGGTTTATGGATTTTTAATAGGTCTTGGGTTGACCTTCGGAGAAGACTGGCAGGGGAGTAGTGAGAGATGAGAGAAGATAGACTTGGGTAGAAAATAGGCTGATATAGGATGGAATGTATGATTTGGAGTTGAGATTGTAGGAACAGGTGAGGTAGTTCAGGCCAGTTCAGGTATTTTAGGGAGTGACAATGGCAAGATTTATATGTTTGTTGAGCTGCAAATCTAGCTATTTTGTGGTAGGTTGATTCTAATTTGGTAAGTAGAGAGGAGTTCAGATTTGTGAGTATTTGGGAACAATAGGTTAAACATGGTAGAAGGTAAGGCATGGGAAAGAGAAATCCTATATTCAGTAGTTAGGAAATTGTTGTTCCTGTACAGTACTCCTAGCTTTTGGTGTTTTCTTTTTTTTTGATAAAATTGTTAATGTGAAGATCGGATTTTAGTTGGTCATCAATGGTACTGCCAAAGAGTTTTGTGCTAGTTTCCACGTCTATAGGAGTATTGTTTAGGGACCTTATGGAGAATTAAATTTTAATGTGGTTTGCAGATTTAGGTAGAAATAGTACTAATTTTGTTTTCTTAGGGTTGAGAATGAGCTGATTATTAGTGAGCAATGACTCTACCAAGTTGAAAGATGCCTGGGTGTTTGTTAGGAGTTCTATAAGGAGGAATTATCAATTGTTATGACTGTAGTCATCTGCATATTAGACAATGTTAGACTGAAGACAAGAGGAGTGGAATGAGTTGGTGAAGATATTAAAGAGTAGAGGTCCAAGAATGGAACCTTGGGGAACACCAGTTCTTACTGAGAGAGGGTAGTTAGTGCTGAGTCCCATCTTACTGACTGCAGCCTATCAGAGAGATAGCTAGAGAACCATGCAACTGTATCAGGGGAGAAGTTTTGGTCTACAAGTTTACTAAGTAGTAGAGTTTGTGAGACAGTGTCAAAAGCCTTAGAAAGGTCAAGGAATAGACAGGATATGAGTTTATGATCATCTTTAGCCAGGGCTAAGGTGTTGAGAAATTATAGTAGAGCTATGGTTGTACTATGCTTGGGATGGGAGCCATGCTGTGTTGTAGTGAAACGTTTTTATTGTAGGAGATAATGCATAACTTGTTTGTGTATACATTTCTCAAGAATTTTGGATAGAGGGGAGAGGATAGCTATACGTCTGAAATTAGATATTTCTGTGGTGTTACCTCCTTTATGAATAGGAAGTCTGTAAAACTGTTTCCAGATAGAAGGAACTTTAGACTGAGGGATGAAGTGGTTGATTAGTATAGATACAGGCATAGCAAGGGAGTATGCAGCAATCTGGAAACAGTAAGAAGGAATATTGTCTGCTGATGCAGAGCATGGTTTGAGCTTTGAGAGTAGAGTTCTGATATAGTCAGTGGAGACAGGCTTGAGAGAGAAGGAGTTTACTGAGATAGTGTGGTTGAGGGGTGTGTATAGGGAGGTTTGAAGTGTTGTTGTTTGAGAGGTTGGGGTTAAATAGTTTGGAAATGGATTTGATAAAGTAGGTGTTTAAGGTATTGGCAGTTTCTTCAGGTGACTTGTCAGGACATGGGTTTGGTGAAGTTGGGTTACCTGGATATAGAATTTGGTTTATAGCATTCTAGATTTTTTTTAGATCAGATTGTAATGTTTCAGGGGATTACAATAAAAGTATTTTTTGTCTTTTTTGATAAGTTTTTTTGTCTGATTTCTAAGTTCTTTATACTTTAGGAAGACAGCTGGAAGTTTGGTTTGCACCCATGTTTTCCATGCCCTATCTCCAGATTTCATAATTTATAAAAAAAAATAAAGATTTAATAAAAAAGATTTCATGGTTTTAGTTATCCAGGGTGAAATGTTTGCCTTTAATCAAACTTTTCTATGTGGGGCTAGAGAATTTAAAATATTTAGGAAAGTTGAGTTGAAGGCACTTACTGCTTCACTGAGTGGTAGCTAAGTAAGGAAATTCCAGTTAATTCTAGAGAGGTGGGATTTGAAAGTGTCTGGGTTAAAGGTTGAAAGTCTGCGGCAGGTGATAAGCCAGTGTGGTTTGGGGAGGTGAGTGATGTATCATAGCACTTTTATAGGTGAGTCATAGCTCAGGGTATCAGGTAGAGTTTCAGGGTTATGGTATTTGCTGGGGCTAGAAACAAGTATCCACTCTGTCAAGGAGCTTGAAAAATGAGAGTTGTTAGTATGGGTAGGTTTGGAGATTAGTTGTGTAAGTCCATGGAGGTTTATGTGTTGTGGAGGGTTTGGATTATAAAGTTATGCAATTAATGTTTACGGCCCAAGATGGATAGTTTCATTAGGGAAATTTAGGGAGAGATATGACCGTATATTTTCCATTAAAGGGATGTTGTCCCCTGGTGGAATGTATATGGCTACTACTGTGATGGTAGTGAAGTCATTGGGTTTCAGGTTTGCTCTTAGTATTTCAGCAGGTGGAGAGGAGTAAATTGTTTTTTTAGGAAGGGAGAGAGTGAGGTAGTTAGAGTAAATTAAAGCAATACATCCACCTTTTTTCTTTAAGCAATCTTGGCAAAATATATTATAACCAGGAGGAAGGACGTCTTTATCTTGGTTTTGAGGTTATTTGGTATCAATTTCTTTGAAGACAAGGCTGATGTCTAGGGCCTTTGGCTTATCATCTTTGCAGATGATTGCAAACTTGAAGCTATCATCAACTTTGTGGTGTTTATACAAGAGAGACACATACTTACTATCAAATGATGAAAAAATACCAGAAAAAAACACCCAAAAGAGCAGAAACTCAAAATTAGTGAAATAAAAATAAAAAAAAACACCAAACCTGTACAGAACAGTAACACTTGACAAACTTTATTGCAGAAAAAGGCTAAGCGCTTTCACCCTGTGGCTCCCAGGGCTTCATGAAATTCAAATGCAAGCTTAAATACACTTCTTAACAGTTACATGATCAATGCAATAGGGAAATGAATAAATACTTATTTAAATGAGCAAAGTGCTGTGTTCAATAGAAATCACATTTAAAATTACATAT
The DNA here is from genome assembly GCF_019279795.1 of Protopterus annectens. Classification (NCBI taxonomy): domain Eukaryota; kingdom Metazoa; phylum Chordata; order Ceratodontiformes; family Protopteridae; genus Protopterus; species Protopterus annectens. Next base: position 551,093,678 of record NC_056747.1, on the reverse strand, counting down.
AAATGTATATTAATTCACTTATAGCAAATTATTATAAAATGCTAGTGCTAATAAAATAAATATGTTGTACAACTTAGTTAAAAATAACTAATGTAAAATGTTTTCTGTTTACAATTTTTCCCAAATCTGTATAAATGATAACCATATGTCTGTTCTTAGCAAAGGTTTCTCTTTTGTACTTAGTTTTTCATTGGATATTGCCAAGGTTCTTACTAATGTAAAGCTTTTTACTAGGCAGCCGAATTTAAGAATGTTTTTTCATGATAAAGACAAACTTTTTAATGACAAGAAAATGCTGAAAAGAAAAAGCACTTTTTTACCACCAGTGAATAATTCTGTTGCACTATTTGACACGACATGTGAGAAAGGGATACGTGATATTTTTCGCAATGTTACAAAGGGTAGTGATAACTTAACATGTAATGAAAAGGATGCGTTTAAGCAATTGTGTAATGACCACCATGTTAGACCTATGAAACCTGACAAGGGCAGGGAGGGCTGATCTGATGGACCACAACGACTATTTATTCAAAATATATGAGTTACTGAATGACAGATCTACCTATGAAAGAGTTTTGAAGAATGAACTGTGTAGAGCATATACTAAAACTGATTGGATGTTATATGATTTTTTAACTCAAGGAGTATTGGATTCAGTTGAATACAAATATTTGGTTGTTGAGTCCCCTGTGACACTCTATATCTTTGGGATTCCGAAAATCCACAAGGATTTACAAGACCTGCCATTTAGACATATTGTGGCAGCAACAGGTTTCAAAACAGAACCTATGGCTGCATACATTGATTTTTGGTGGAAACCACTATTAAGCAACTATGTTCGTGTATTAAAAGATTCGTGGCACTGCCTACAGATTTTGAGGGATATTGTAATTCCAGATGATTTTTTGTCACTATTGACATAATTAACTTATTTACAGTTATCCCACACAATGAAGGTTTGAAATTATTTCAGGAAACCTTAATGGTGGAGAACGATTTAGACAATGTTAAAAGACAATTATTAGTGAAATTAATGGATGGTGTTGAACAACAATTTTGTAGGTTTTGAGGGAGAAGTATTTAATCGAATATCAGGGGTAGCCATGGGGGCCAAATTTGCACCTATTTATGCCACTATGGTAGTCCAATGGGAATGGGAATGTGTGTTTCCATCAATTTATTACAGCAAAATTATAACGTGGCTAAGATTTTTGGATGCTATATTGACTTTTTGGAAAGGTACCCAGGAAGAACTAGAATCTTTTATCACTTATCTTAACTACTACTTAATTTTAAGGTTTACATACAAGACAGCTATATAGAGTATAGATTACCTTGGTATAAGACTGGTATGGGATAGGACTAACAAGAAACTACAATCAATGATTTTTAGGAAGGAAACTTATTGTAATTCCTTCCTCCACTAGAACAGTTGCCATTCTATGCATCAAAAGAAATGCATAGTGAAAGGACAAATGGTACAAATTTCAAGATTAACAAGTAATGACACTGATTTTGACAATGAGATATATACATTAATTTACATGTTTAGAGACAGACGATGCCAGTTTAAAATGTTGATTAAAACTAGGAATTATGTTATGCAGAACAGGAACAACAGATTTATTCCAATATTAAACACAGAACCAGGTATTAACAACAACAAAAAAGTTTTGTCAACTGATAGTATGTTAGTTTTCCCATATAACAAGGATGCCTTGACAATTGCATCCATAGTTCATAACACTTGGAAGATAATTTTTGATCAAGATACTATGAACATCCTAGGATTGTTTCCTAGAATTACCTATAGTAGTTGTCCTAACATTAAAAACTTATTGGAGAAGCAACAAACAAAAACAAGAGGTTTAGTCTCTAAACTGTCAAAGTGTAATGCTTGCAAGGCCTGCAAATTTATTAATACAGGTCCATATGTTGCAATTGATGGTTATTATCATACCCTTCCATGTCCTGGTAAATGCAACTGCAACACCAAGATGGTGATCTACTTAGCTACCTGTATGTCCTGCCCTGTTTTCTATGTGGGTAAAACCACTAGGAAACTCAAAGAAAGGATATTAGAACATACTACAGACATCAAGAAAGAGAAAAAAGAGAATGCATTATATATGCATTCTAAGAACTGCAATAATTTCAAATAAATTCTGTTCTTTGTCATTGACAGAGTGTTTGATTATGGTAGGGGTGGAGACTTGAACCTTTATCTTGAGAAACTAGAGTTTCAGTGGCAACTAAGAACTAATGCCGCTGTTTATCCTGGCATAAATCACAATATCTCATTAGCTCCGGTGTTAAAATTAAAGGCACTGGAGATCTGAAAATATTATATTTAAGGTCTGTTTATTCTGATTCCTTGGTTCCCTAAATACATATAGTATAATGTAGGTGTTATGTAGTGTAACCAGTGTGTATTTTTTTAACATGTGTATCTAACATTTTTACCCAACAATTTTACATTAATTATTTTTAACATATTTATTTTATTAGCACTAGCACTTTATAATAATTTGCTATAAGTGAATTAATATACATTTATATGTAATTTTAAAGGTGATTTCTATTGAACACAGCACTTAGCTCATGCTGATGTACTGTCTTTTTAGATAAGTATTTATTAATTTCCCTATTGCATTGATCATGTGACTATGTTAAGAAGTTTGTTTAAGTTTGCATTTGAATTTTAACAGTTACTCTGATGAAGCCCTGGGAGCCACAAGGTGAAAGCGCTTAGTCTTTTTCTGCAATAAAGTTTGTCAAGTGTAACTATAATATGGTAGCTTTTTAAAGCCAGCTCATGAATAGAAGGATAAGAAATTCCTATCACTGATGAAGCTCATGTTTTCAGAAAACAAGGGAAACCTTTAATTTTGAGTTGCAATAAATTAAAACTACCCTGGATAAAAAGCAAATTAGATATCCCACTCCTGAGTCATTCTGAAGAAATTGCAATTTTTAAACATCCATTGCTACCATTATGAATCATAATGCTGTATCACTAAACAATATTGTTGTTTTACTCTAATCATGTCTCTATATGAAGAACTAAACTAGTATGGCATTTCAATCTCTGCAATTTTTTTCTCTTGTATGATTTTATTTAAATTTTCAAATTTAGAATCAGAATACATCCATTTGAAAAATACAGATACAGCTAATCACCATGTAAATTCATAAAATAAAATATAACTAACCATGAGGAATAACTGTTAAAGGAAGACTGGTTTGCAAAGGTATAATTTTTTTCTCACTATATGTTCCATTCATGTCTTTCCAAAAAATCAAAAGTGGGAAAAGTCTGCCCTGCTGAAGAAAAACACTAATTTTCACAAAATTTTCAAATCTGGACTATACAATAACTTGTCTAACTGAAAACTCCACTTCAGAATGGATAGCTGGTATCATCTCCCCTGACTCCAACATTTATCATATATGCCACAGTTGCTCTACCCTAATAGCTCATGAGAAGGTATTTTGGAAAATATCTGATATGCCATGGCAGAGGAAGGTCATAAGTGATAGCAGCTTGTTTCCTGTCCCACAGATCAGCCTATCTCAAAGCTAATACCTATCTCAAAAATTACTGCATATCTATGGCTATATACCCCTCTTATGTACATGTTCCCATCTAACCACTTGTTTTTTTCCTCAATTTCCCCCCATTAACCCAAAAACTACAACACTGCTACCCATGAAACATACCCAGCATACAATCAACTGCATCTCTTACATTTCTTCCTTGATCCATATATTGTCTTATATACCATACCAAATAAAGAACAAACAATTATCATTCACTATCTTTCCCTGCATCAGCTGTAGTATCCCTCAGATTTCTGCCCATGTTCATCTTGTCTCATTACAAGACCTCCTCACATGCAGATTGTCTGTATCTTTTTTCTCACGCTTCCAATATGTAACCTTCTCCACACCCTTCCCCTTGGTCTTCCCACGGTATCTTATATCACCTTTAAAATTACAGTACAGTTTTGGTACTTACTTTCCTCACTTGCTTAGAGAAAAACAGCTCTTGTACTCACTTTCCTCACTTATCTAGAGGAAAACAGTTTTTTATTCAGGCATGTCCAAGGGTCAGCTCCCAGTGTTCTCTCCTGTCTATCTGATGAATCTGGGCATCTTGGGGCAATGTAGAAATTGCCTCATGTACACAGACAACAATCTCCTCCTACCACCCAACACTACAACCTGCGAAAAATGCACTTATCTAGCCAAACTGGAGGTAAAGCTCTCTCCAACCAAGACTGAACTTGACAGTCAAGAGGAGAAGGTAAACACTTGCATCACACCACACTCATCATATAGTCTCACTAAATCTACACCACCAAAATCCACACATAGAAACACAAATACATTCATGGAGGCTCTCAAAAATAATCTTCCCAAGCAACAGAGACCTCCAAAGCAGAAATACAAGCGACCTCCACCCCCAATACAACCCAAATGACACACAGCCGCAGACTCAGTGTGCCACTCAACCACAGCCAATAAGGCAAAACAATGTACCCAACACACTAGTCATAGGTGACTCTATAGTCAGGCACACTGATGTCCCACTCATCAGGCTAAACAAGGAGAAGGTTACTGTCAGCTGCCTGTCAGGTGCCAGGATCCGCCACATAACTCATGCACTCAGGTCACTCCACAACAAGTACAAATATGACTCTGTCATTGTACATGTTGGTGTGAATGACCTGAGGTGTACTTCCCTGGACTACAAGAAAAGAGACATGGAAGAGCTCTCCGATCTTGTAGCCCAGGCAGGTATGACCCGAGCCCTGAGTAGCATTCTGCCATCACCCAGAATGATACTGCAGTACAAGGACAAAATGATTGACCAACAATTGGCTAAGCTTCTGGTGTCATTCTAAAGGGATCCAGTATCTGTCTGCCTGGGATGACATGGTTGACAGACCACAATGCTTTGCCAGAGATGGCCTGCACCTGTCACCCCTGGGATTCCAGATACTGGCTAAGGTTCTTGCCACCCCTATAGTGCCTTTTTTAGGCAAGGTTCAAATGACAAATTCACCACCATAACAGAAACAGGCAAGCAAAAACTGAGGGTGATGCTACTCAATGCCAGAAGTCTAAATCTCAAAATGCACTCACTCGAGGCACTCCTTAAAATGGAGAACATCGATATCTGTGCAGTGACTGAGACCTGGTTCAAGGCTCCAGAGAGCACTCCTGCACTACCAGGCTATAACTCATACCACACTTTTCGGCCATGTAACCTGGACCGAAACACCAAAAGCGGAGGTGTGTCCATATTCATTAAGGATATCCACACCTCCAGGCTAGTTGCTCAGCATAATGCAGCTGAGGTTATCCAAGTGCAACTAACTCTGGGCAAAACTGCAATCCAAATTGTAGCTTGCTATAGATCACCCACCATGCCCCAGGATTCCCACTCCTCTTTTCTTGATGTACTGGAAAATATTAGTGTTCAACCAAACACCCTAATAATGGGTGATTTCAACTACCCCACCATTAACTGGGAAAGCCACTCATGTACCAACTCCTGAACTCAACGCTTTCTGGAATTCTTAAACTCCAATGCCCTGGATCAACTTATCCAGACCCCCACCAGGGGCAACAATATCCTAGATCTACTCATTACCAACAAGAGTGATCGGTGTTCCACACCTGAAGTCAATGCCTCATTCGTCCGATCCGACCATAAGCTAATTAACCTAGATATCCACATCCTGCCACCACCCCCCATTAAGTAAACCATGGTAAAAAATTTCTCCAAAGCCAACTTCATGCTTCTTAACACAGAAGTGGTGAACTTCATGACACCCATGCATATGAACAATACAGTTACGACTACTGAATCCCACATGATTGCACTTTATAAGCACTTATACAAGTGCATGCATCGTGCTATCACAAACAGAACCAAGACGCTATCCTCCAAAAAAAGGAAGCCAATCTGGTGGTCCCCCTGCCATAAACAAACTGGACAACAGAAGGAAGAAACTGTTGCAAAAAAGAGTAAAATCCCATGAGTGGAGGAGCTCCCTGGTCAGCTTCAGTAAGAAGCTGCGATCCCTGATAAAATCCTCCAAAGCTAGTTACGAAAACAAAATCACCACTGATTCTAAAGACAACCACAAAGCATTCTTTAGCTATGTCAAGAATCTCAGTGGCAACACTCAGATCTGCTCTGAGTTACAGCACAATGGCACTAAATATACAGACGCAACTGATATTGCCAACATCCTGGCAGATAGGTTCAGTGCTAACTTTACCCCTTTCTCACCCCCTAAAGAGCACACTATATGCAAAGTTCCTGTAATCACAGATGCACAGGTAAAAACAATACTCTTCAAAGCCAAGAACACAGCATTCATGGGACCAGACAACATCCCAGGCTGCGTTCTACATGAACTACAGAACAAACTGGCACCCCACCTAAGTACCATGTTCAATCATAGCCTCACCTCAGGCTTTGTGCCTGCTGAATAGCGAACAGTGACGGTTATCCCACTCCACAAAGGGGAAGCCACCACAGACCCCGGGAGCTACCGCTCCATTAGCCTGATGAGCCTGGTCTGCAAGGCCATGGAACATATCATCATGGAACTTATAAACAAAGACATTGGTAATCTCCAAACTCTGGACCCCACCTAGTTCGGGTTTGTAAAAGGCAGGTCATGTCTCCTAAACCTGATAGACTTCTTTGAAGCAGTCACCAAAGCTGTAGACGAGGGTAAGGTGGTTCACACAGCCTATCTAGATCTTGCCAAGGCTTTTGACACCATCCCCCACTCTGGAATTATAGATAAACTCACTAAACTAGGTATAAATCCCTATGTCACAAGATGGGTTGCCAACTGGCTCACTGACAGAACCCGCACTGTGAAAGTAGCAGACTCCAAATCTGACTTCAGACCAGTGACAAGTGGAGTACCACAGGGTTCAGTCCTTGGTCCTCTCCTGTTTGGTATCTACTTCTCTGAAGTACAGGCTAACACAGAAGGTCTTTGGCTAGCGAAGTTCGCAGATGACTGCAAACTAGGAGCCATAATTGAAACTCATAACGATGTTGACATCCTACAAAAGGGCCTCACTGACACAGATGCCTGGTGTCAAAGCCATGACCTCAAGCTCAATGCCAAAAAGTGCATTGTCATCCCCTTTGGTAAAAACTCTGTACCCATGAACTACAACATAGGTGGTGGTATACTTAACACTGAAAGTGTGATAAGAGACCTTGGGACACAGGTGGACAGTAGTCTCTCCTTTGATAATCACATCGCCACAGTAGTCAGGAAATCCTTCTACATGGCACACCTCATCACAAAAGGTTTCTCATCCAGAAAAAAGAGGTCATTGTTTCCCTCTACTCATCACTCATTAGACCCATTATAGAGTACAATGCCCCTTTTGGTATGTACCTCACAAGACATCTACAACAACTGGAAAGGCCACAGAAATACCTCACAAAGAGGATTACCGGCCTTAAACAGATGCCCTATGCAGACCGTCTCAAAAAACTCCAGCTTTACTCTGTCGCATATCGCCTACTCAGAGGTGATCTCTGCCTAATATACAAAGGTATGTCAAACCCAGAGCTGTTGGACATGCTCCACTTAAAGAAGTCCCAATCCCTCTGAGCTACACGCTCTACGGACCTAAACATTGTCACCACAATAAACAGAACATGCCAGAGGGATAGATTCCTGTCTCAGAGACTTCCCATACTCTGGAATAAACTACCTATTTATATCAAACAAAGCTCCTCATTAGTACTCTTCAAGAAAAATCTTGATGATTGGATGGGAAATAGGAAATTCACCCCAGGGATCACTTCTGTGGCTCTGCTTGACAGTGGCACAGGAAAATAATTTTCTTGAGTGGCAAAAGCCAGGGTACCTTTTTGGCTAGGCTTGTATAGGCCCTAGGGCCGATAGCCTAGTACCTACCTATGAACCTATGAAGTACGTGCTATTAACACTGGACCAGCTCCTTTGAGAGCCCTGGAAATGATCTACACTACATCTTAAAAATAATCTCTTTTCAAACTCTGCCAGCAAGATGATTTTGCAGACTGACATTCAAATGAGCTTTTGGAACAGACTAGTAAAGTGATAATTCTTAAGTTATAGAAGTAATAATACTAAATCTTTCCTGCCAAGAAGGCACAAGCAGATATTACATCAGTGGGGAAGTTGTGTGTCACTTGGAAAAGGTCCTGTGTTTTTGCATGTAATGGCCAGGAATGACATTTGTAGTGTCCTCTGTAGATGTAACAGCAGCCTCATAGATAGAACCAATTTCTTTCCCATTTAGATGGGGTGTTGACAAAGGAAGACTGTGGAGAGAGACAGATTTTTTAAACATCTTTACTAAACATGACATTTTTAACAAGTAAAATCAGGACATATACAATAACATATAACAAAACCCAAAACATTTCCTTTATTTTCATGCAGTTATACATGTCTTAAAAATTCTCATTCATTCCAACATTACATAAACTGCACAATCCCTACCCTCCCTTAAATGTCACTCCTCCTGAACATTATCCTGCATGTAGCATTTCCAAAAATCCTATTTATTTGTATGTAATTTGCTTCCTCCCTTCTTCTAAAGATCTCTCCTCCAGTTCTTTTTTCTCGTTTACAGTGTTCATTTTGATTTCCTACTAATTGTTTTTAATATCTGGTTGGGGTGCTGCTGGCTCCGTTTATGAGGATGATTCGTCACTTTTAGTTATTGTTTGAAAAATAGATCACTGTGCAGAAAAATATATCACTGTGCAAGTCACAGCACCAATAACCAATTTAGCTTTGCATGCAATCTCCTACCTAAGCATATATTCAGGAGCACAAACAATGTAGGCAGGAGGTGATAGTTTACAATTACAAGCTGCAAAACCACTGACAGGTTGTCAGTAGCAAGAAATCCCAATGGACCTGCAGACACAATAATATGGCTGCATCTGCATGTGACATGTCATGTGGGTAGAAAGAGATGTACCAAGCCACAATGCACTGAAGGACAGTAAATGTAGTATGCATATTTCTGATAAACCAACTAAATCCGGTAATAGTCCTGCTGCACAGGCATACTTTTTTTTATGACATTCAAAACCTAATAAAGCTGATAAAATCTGCAGAGTTGCTATCTTAAGGGCAGATCACATATTCTCTTCTTGCTGCTGGACAGTGGTGAGCTCACATGTGAATGGTCATAAATGCTGTACCCTTGAGTTCATAATGGCAGTAAGCACCCAAAAGAAATGGAAGAATACAAAGAGCAAATATGTCAGAAGGGATCAAGGCAAAGATAAAGACAGCCACACTGCACATAGCTCTCAACCTCTTAGCTCAAGAAATCTGAAAAAAGCCTAAAATAATAGGGAGGCAAACACCCAAAAATGGAGACAGATACTAAATACTGCCCTTATAAACGTATAAAGTTGCTAGAATACGTGGATGTGTGTCAGCAGGCATTTTCTGAAGGATCTGAAGTTTGAAACTCAAATGTATGTCATTATTCAGTGACTTCAATCCTCTGTGATTTGCCAGAAAAACACAAAATTTATGAGCAACAGATGACACATTTGAGGAAAAAATCTGGACAGTTGAGATGTACGATGCTGCCTAGCAAAATATGTAGCTTCACTCAAAATCTGTTCAGCTTTTTAGCATAGCTCGTAGAATAAAGCAGCAGCAAACAGCCTAACAGTAAAAGAAAAACATGGCTGATAAGTTTCCTAGCTGCACCAAATTATTTTCTGTGTGTGTGTTAAAGGCATAGTCACACCACCAGGAGAAGCATATAAAAAGCCAAATAGAAGCCAGTAAGAGCCACAACCGATTTATTGATTGAGCGCTTTCGTCTCACAATAGGAACATCAGAATACCAGTGTAACAAAAACCTCACCTTCTATACATTGTCTTAATCACATAAAATGACATCACTTCCTATATACAAAAAGTGAATTCATACATAAATACAAAATTACTACATGACATCATCCTGTTAAAACACTTGCATATAAAATTCTACTTGTTCTTCCTCTATTGTGAGACAAAAGCGCTTAATCAGTACATCGGTTGTGGATTTTACTGGCTTCTATCCGGCTTTTTATATCAGTTTGTGGTTGCTGTGTGCTTTTCATACAGTTTGGTGCTGCAATGGATATGAAGGTGGCAGATCCACCGAGTATATCGGACTTGGCTAAATCTCTGGGTGTACTTAACACCACAGTTGCAAACCTCACCAGTATTACAACCGACTAACTCTAGAGCACTGGGTGAAGAGGCTTGCTAAAATGGAACTGATATGGGTGTGTTTGATGATAGTAACAGCTTCAGTGAGGTTACTCCAGGTCAGAGAGTACGCCCACCAAACAATGACCGATCGGAGGACACGGATTTGCATAGCACTACGTATGGAGGAGCTGAAAAGGGCAGCAACTCTTACAATGGCAGGACTTCCCTTTTGCAATGGCTGGAAGATGAGAAAGAATGGCAGTTCAGTTTAAACAGCAGTGAACAAGGAAATAGTTACAACAATGGCTGAACAGCTTAATATTTTGGAAGACCTTACTTTAAGGTACTGCAAGTTGTAGGCTGAAAATGCATATTTAGGGGAATATACTCAGGCAGAACGAGTTCCAAAGTGGCTCAGGATGTAGAAATTCCTATCAGGACTGGTATGGGATTCTCTTTTACATAAAGAACGTATAGAACTGTTTAACAAACAGGGTTGTGAGCTGCTCAACTGTTTAATCAAGGACAATAACAGAAAAATGGCCGAGTTAGTCGACCAGATTAAAACTGTTGACAATAATATACACAAAGATCTAGTGTTTGAATCCAAAAAAATGGATTATTTTAAAATATTTAACAGAATTGATTGTACTGTGAATGATGTTAATGATCTTAAGAACCGTAAACTGGCAAGGGATGAAAGGGAGTATAGGGAAGGGAAAGCATACCCTTTAACCCTTTAGAACAGATAAAAAATGGGAGAGAAGTTATAAGTACTAGCCAAGAGGTATTTGAACCCCAGGAAGTAGAAACAGAAGATGGTGCTTATCCACCAGACCCTTTAGAATACCCCCCCCCCCGAGGAGGTCTGAGCGACTGATGAACCAGGGGAGGGGGGGAGAGGGATATTACCCACACAACCAGAACCAATACAACAACAACAACAAGAGGGCTGGGGGGTTACGAGAATGAATGACACATGGAGCAGGAACAGATAGATGAAGTGATACCCTATAAAATTATTTGTAACAGAAACTGTGACTTTAAAATATACAATTACAGTAATGTAGATATAAGTGAGCAACTAGCAGATGTGTTTGTAAAAGGCCTGTCCTTTGTGCCTAACAAAAATGCCACTTTAGATGAAGCTCTTATTGCTTTAAAGCTTTACACTAGGAAGGTTAACTTGGATTTTTATTTTAAAGGCACAAAAGTGACAACAGAAGGAAGGAATATATGTAAGAAAACAAGTGTATTTAACCCCCTATTACACCCTAATGTTCAAATATTTGAAAAAAATGTGTGAGAATGATATTAGAAACATGATGAATGTTAAGAAAAATGGTAGAGAGGAGATATATAATATCACAAATGAAGAAATGGATATGTTAAAAGACATTTGTGGTAACGCTGACATCAGGGTAATGAAGCCTGATAAGGGAGGGGGCCTAGTCATCATGAACCAAAATAGCTATGTAAATAAGATGCTAACCATACTATACACTGATACTTATGATGAAATAAGTGTTAATGAGAAAAACATCTCCTAAAGGAAAGTTGACTTGACTTTGGAAAAGTTAGTATTGAACCATGAGATTACACCTGAGGAACATTCATATATGGTGGTAAAGCATCCAAAACTACCCACAATTTTTGGAGTCCCGAAGATCCACAAGGACTTTCGGGACCCCCCCCCCCCTTAGACCTATAGTGGACCAAGAGCTTCGAAAACATATCCTATAGCTAAGGTTTATTGATAGTCATCTAAAAATGTACTCAAACACTGCCCATGGATTTTAAAGGATTCCTGGGACTGCTTAGGTAAAATAACCAATGACAAATACTGTGATGATTTAATCTTCGCCACCATTGATATGAGAGATTTATTTTCAGCTATTCCACACGACATGGGCATTGAATGGTTTTATAGCTTCCTGTGCCAACATTCTAATATTAGCCAAGGACGCATTCTCACCATTAGGGCTTTGATGGAGTTGGTCTTAGATACAAACATTATTATTATTTTTGAAGGCCAAATATTTAGACAGTGCAGGGGGGTAGCAATGGGGGCAGTGTGTGGCCCCATATTCGCCAATATTGTCTTGGCATTTTGGGAGAAGGAAATTGTGTTTAAAAGTGTATTTACTGATTATTGGACATTTTATGGTCATTTCTTGTACAACATCATTGTTTTCTGGAAAGGAAGTGAGGGGGAATTTATAGATCAGAGCACCAAATTTCTGGAATTCACGAGTACTATTACATGGAATAGCACCCATTACTTGGACATCACACTACAAAAAAACAGGAACATCAAATAATTTATGTCCAATATTTTCAGAAAACCCACATATTCCAACACCCTCCTGCACTTCGATAGTTGCCATCCACGGTCACAGAACAAATCCCTAGTAAAAGGGCAAGGGGTTAGGATGGCAAGAATGGTATCAGAACATGACAAACTTGTACATCAGTTGAATATATTAAAAAACATGCTGACAACGAGAGGATACCCAGAAACATTTGTGAATGCGATATTGAAGGAAGTTACAACAGAGAGAGAGAATGGACATTTTATTCCTCTGTTAGGTAAAGCAGAGTAGTGAAGAAATGGTTGTACACAATAAAGGGAAATACTTCAACAAATCAGGTATATTTAGATTTAACAACCACTTCTACAATATTAAAAGGATTTTAACACACATTTGGCACATATTCAGTGCAAACCCAGAACACCTTGACTTGGTAGGAACATTCCCCAAAATTGTCTATAAAAAAGACACCAGCATAAAAAATATGATGGAAACCTATAGAAAGACGAATGCAAGGATGGGGGGGGCCATGGAAAAATGTGGATTTTGCATGCAATGAAAATATATCTTGGAAGGCAAGAAGGTATATATACCCAATTATGGTGTATATATAATATGAAACAAGTTCACTTGCAGCAGTACAGGAGTTATATATCTAGCTAAGTGCTCCCTGTGTCTATGTTTTTACATAGAAAAAAACATCAATGCACTGAGAACTAGAATCTACCAACATTATTATGACATTGGTAGGAATGAAACAAAAAATGCCCTAGCTGCACAAACTGGCTTGCATCCAGGACACAGTTTCAGATTCACTGTGATTGAGCAAGTCACTTTGGGTGAGAGGGGGGTCCCCTGAATGAATATTTAGAATTAAAGGAGCTCAGATGGCAAATGAGAACTAATGCCTCTGAGGCACCAGGACTTAACTGTGCAATTTCTTTTAGTTCTATTTTAAAACTTAAAGCAGAATTTATATGTAAGTATTTTATACAGGATGATGTCATGTAGAAATTTTAAGTAGTTATTTGTATTTATGTATGAATTCACTTTTTGTATATAAGAAGTGATGTCATTTTATGTGATTAAGACAATCTATAAAAGGTGAGGTTTTTGTTACAATGGTATTCTGATGAAGTTTCTATTGTGAGACGAAAGTGATCAATCAATAAATCTGTTGTGGATCTCACTGGCTTCTATCTGGCTTTTAATATCAGTTTATGGTTGGGTGTGTGCTTTTCACACCAGGAGAAGCATGCTTAGATATGTTTATTTGCTTAACAATTCAAGCTGAGGTTATATCACCACACACTTAGTGGAAGAGGCAATATCCAACCATATCAGGAATAATATATATATATATATATATATATATATATATATATATATATATACAGTGAAGTGTTGTACTGCTTAAACATACTGTATCATATTTATCTCTGTTAGTCCAAGCGCATGCCTCACTGGTCAGATATACAGGCTGGAGAATGATTAGCATGGAGTCTGATGAATCTCCATTGTCTCCCTACTCAATGTTATTTTATTTTCATTGTCAAAGAAGGACATTCTCATTCTCACCCAAACAATAAGCAGATGCACTTTGTACTCCATGTAAGTCATGTAATAAACATACAAAAAAAAAATCTAGCAAGACCAGTAGACAGTTCTGACCTTTCCTGACTGTAGCACTTACAAGGAGTCGTCTGAAAGCAAACCTAATTTTGTGAAGTCAGACTAGGAGTTTAGAATGCTTTCTGTTAGTGATACTTGCAACGTAGACATTTAGTCAAATATGTTTTTTTTTATTACAGTTGTTAAAGTGAAGTAGGTCAAAAACTAAGATACTTCCATAATCAAAGTGATCTCATGGTCTGAGCAAGAATTCTGTGCAGTTAATGACTGCTTTAATTTTTCTCCACTGTTGGGCGACCATGAAGTTAGTATACTTAAAGAGGGTGAAGACCTCCATATCAAGAAGGGATTTTTTTTTCCATTTTCTAGGAGTGCTGCTTTGCCAAATATAAACCACCTGACAAATACTGCTTATCCAAAAGCTATTTGTACACAGGGAACTATTTCAGTCATTAGAAGGCCAAAACAAAAATACCCATGATGCATGCTTACACTTTTTCCAGTAATGCTTTAAGCACATACAACTACAGAACTAATCAACATAATTCTCACCAGTTGCATGTGTTTAAAAATGAACATAACAAACCTGTTCAGTTAACAGAACTAAAAAACATTACAGTGTTTTTCTATACATTCCACCCTCTGGCTGCAGACCAACAAGTCTAATTCAAAGAGCAGTCTCAGTAGATCAACAGTTAGCCCATTTACCTTTAGTGGAAAAGGTTGATGGTCCTTTTCTCACATCAGGTAGTTAAGTCAAAGTAAACTTTATTGTCAGTCAGATATACAGTGCACTGAAAGCTGAACAAAATTACGTTGCTTTGGTTCCCGTGCAAGTCATAACAATGAAGACATAGTTTGAATGACAGTAAGACTAATGGACATACATTAATAATTAAAACATTAACAATGCAATATATTACAATTGGACAGGAAGACATTAGACAATATTATACTAGTAGGTATTGCAAGACTATGACTTCGCATTGTGATTGCTTAGAGTATTGCACTTCATCAGTTGTAGTATGAAATATTCTGATGTTCATATTGCACATGTATGGTGTGGATGTGGTGATTCACTCCTGACTAATACACATTTAGGAAGTAATGGCATAAGAAATCAAGCCAACTGTACCAGTTAATGAAGCAATATACCAGAGTGATTACTATAGCTGATACTTCATAGCAAGTGACATACTGATCTAATTATTCATGGTTATGCCTGGTATTCAAGTTCAGCAGCCTTATGGATAGAGGGAAGAAGCTGCTGTTCAGTCTAGATATTTTGCAATATAAGCTGTGATACTGCCTGCCTGAGGAAAGGTACATGCCATGGGCAGGTGAGTGGGATCATTGATCATCTTCCTAGGCCTTCCCACACACTGAATCTCATGCAGATCATCCATGGATGGGAGTCAGGAGCAATGATTTTTTTTCTGCTATCCTCACTACTCTCAGGAGAGCCTTGCGGTCAGATGTTTGTCAGTTACCATACCACAGTATGATGTTATTTGACAGGATACTCTCAATGGTCCCCCTGTAGAAGGCTTTGAGGATGGACTGAGACAGATTTGCCTTCCTCAGTTTCCATAGGAAGTGCAGAAATTGTTGTGCCTTCTTCACTGTGTGGCTAATATGAGTTGACCAGGATATGTCATCTGAGACGTGCATCACCAGGAACTTGGTGTTTTTTACTCTTTCAACTGCTGCCCCCTTAATTTCCAGTG
Organism: Protopterus annectens; assembly: GCF_019279795.1. Lineage (NCBI taxonomy): Eukaryota > Metazoa > Chordata > Ceratodontiformes > Protopteridae > Protopterus > Protopterus annectens. The sequence continues at coordinate 551,077,739 of NC_056747.1, read as the reverse complement.
GTTGATGCATCTCCTGACTCCTAATGAAGTCCAGTGTTAACTCTTTGGTCTTGCTTACATTTAAGGCCAGATTGTTGCTGTTGCACCACCCTATCAGATGCTCCACTTCATCTCTGCAGGCTGTTTCCTCACCATTTCTGACAAGACCTATGACAGTGGTATCATCCACAAACTTGATTTTGTTAGATTCATGCTTGGCCATGCAGTTAGATAAATGATTTTTCTAGTACTGACCCAGGATTGTAGCATGAAAGGGGTACTGCAGACTTGATTTTATACCATTCTTCAGAAGAAGCATTAAACCGAAGCACCATCGGCCTGAACTGTAAAAGACCCCATGGTGCTTAGCAAAAACAGTATGGATCCTTTAACACAACATAAAAAAAAACATTGTTTATATATATATATATATATATATATATTCACATTTTTAAAACAAGCATATTTTCAGGCATTTCTGTTGTTTATCTATTTATTTTTCTTACATCCCCATTGTTATTCTTCCATAATCATCTAATTTTTGCAACTTATCTCAAAATCCATTTCCCATTAAACAAAGTCTCATTCGGTTTTTCATTCCAAATAAATCATATTAACAAAATTAATTTTTATCTACCCTTCTCTCACATATTCTTTCTTCTTGCTCTTATAATAGCCATACATAATAATATTCATATCTATATTGTCATTAAAATTTTCAAAAGATTTTCTTCACATAATTTTTTTTTTCAGAATGTCACCACTTTTTTACATTTCAGAAAAAAAAACAGCCTCTCTTCTCTCTTCCTCTCCAAAAATTAAAAACTCTCTTTCAACTTTCTTTTAGTATGGCATGTTCCCCTTTACTGGTAACTTATTTATTACCAGTCTCCTAGGAAACCCTGACACTCTACCATCTTGGTACACCACTTTCTCCTACTTTAATGGCTTTAATCACTTCTTCTGGTAATTTTTCCCAAAACTTTACATAGTATTGTTCCTTCACATTATTATACTGCATCCTTCTATCGTTCTGTACATCATTTTTTTCATTATTTTCCATGTTAGCATTATTTTGATAATTTTTAATTTCATTTACATATTCTTTTCCTTATCTATGCCCAGAACTTACTGTACTTATAATTAAACATTCTTACTATTAATTTCTTATTTTCTTTATTTACTTACTTTAATACTCTATACAAGTTTAAAGAAGCAGAACAAACAACCAGATTTAGTAATCCCAATCCCCCATACAGCACATCTGTTTTCAATGAGTTTAATGTTGAGCCCCATTTGAAAGAAAACACCGGCTGCACAATTTCTTTTTCATATTTTTCTGGCCTCATATAACATTTGACATATGTGCTATTTTTCAATGAATACAGAATTCAACAGATAAACCATTTTCCTAAATGCTAATCTGTACGTCCTCCACATTAGACATATTTTGTTCATTTCTCTTATCAATCCCTATTGCGTCATAACTACATCATTTGTCCCTAATTTTATGAATAGCAAAGACACTTTATTCACTGGAAAAGCACTTCCCCAATTTCACCACATCACCTGAATCCTTACATTATCTTTATTCAAGGACATTCACATTTCCATTAAACATCTGCTCAGACTAACCAACACTTTCCTCAACCATATTTTTATGTTGGCAACTACAACTATATTGTCTGCTATGTCAAAACTACTCTGCATCACATATATAGCATCTGTCATTTTATAACCTACTTCATTCACTATTACATTCACCACCAATGCAAATATATCACTCGTTGAACACCCTCTTGTCTTATACTACACTTCATGCATATTTCTTTACTCGGCTATCCATTCATTAACACTTTCTAGTTGTACTTCAATATGCTGACATACACACACTCCTAATTCTATTAATTATTCAGTGCTTGTCCATAACATCCCACAAAGCACCATGTCCTACTGTATCAAATGCCTTGCTAATATCACATACCATCTGTTTCACATCCTTCCTTTTACTTATCTATAATTTCTCCCAGAACTAATAACAACTATTTATATCCCTTCTCTTTTATACCTTGTATACTTTCTTCATAATATCCCTCATCCATTCTTTCATTCTCCACTATAAACATTTTATGAGAATAATACAGTCTGTGTTTGGTGTGATTGGTCTCCGATTTTTCATTACATTTTTCTCTTCCTTCGTCCATATAAATTTTAATATCCCACTACATAAACAAACCCTTCATTCAACTGCTCATTCAGTATATTTGCAAAACACTGTCTTTGTCAATCCATTAATTTCTTGCCATTCTATACCCTCTACCATCTAGGCCCGATATTGAATCCACAGTTACTTTCCCAAGTACTTCATCCAATTGACTAATAGTATTTTTTTTCAAACTCTTCCTCAGTTTATACTGGATTTTTTCTTTTCTTACTTTCCACTCTCTCATTTTCCTTCTTTTTACTCTCATGTACATTTTCCACATGCTGTACAACATTACTCATAATTTGCTGTCCTTTTATACTTTTCATTTCCCTCATTATAATTTTATCCAAATATGCAGATACCTCATCCCTTCTCCCTCATATAAAATATATCTGCCTAAACAGTAATGCCTTATTTTTTTCTTGATTTTTTTATATTTATTTATTTTACATTTGTTGATCGGGTTAGTCTGACTGAGCTTAGTAGGCCTTTGTCAGTGGAGGCCCGGGAAGAAAAGCTCCAACTTAGTATACGTGAAAAATTAACAAAGACATTTCATGATATAAGCAAAAGGATTAAAAAAGAAAAAATAGGTAAATGAAATATACAGTGTCAAGATAAAAATAATAAATATTAGCACTGTTGTGTAGTAATAATAGGAAGTAGGCGTAAAATACTTATTAACAACATATTAAAAAACAGTAGACACAAATCTAATACTTCTGAACAGTGCTTTTAGAAGGGACAACTGGTAGAATTCACGGTTGAGCTTTGCTTAAGGAGGATGAATGCAGTGACAAGTCCATTGACTTTGCAGGTATTCTCTGGTAGCAACTTTAAATTTTTTCAGTTGCTTAACTCACCTAACTTCTAGTAGGAGGTAGTCCCAAGATTTTGTAGGGCTATAGCTGTAGAGATTACATCCAAATTTGTTTTTTGGTTTGAGTTAATAGAAAGTCTTGGGTGGAGCTCCGGAGAGGTCTAACAGGAGAATAATGAGAGATTAGGGTTGAGAGACTGGGGCAGTAGGAAGGTTGGTAGAGGATGTTGTGAATGATCTGGAGCTGGGAGAGATGGAGCAAGTGAGGTAATTCAAGCCAGTTTAGCTGTTTCAGAGAGAGGCAGTGATGGGATTTATATGTTTGCTGGGCGGCTATACTAGCTATCTTGTTGTAGATTGATTCAAGGCTGGCAAGAAGAGTTGAGTTATGATTAGTGAAAATCTGAGAACTATATAGTAGACTAGATAGTAAGTAGGCATGAGACAAAGTTATCTTAGGTTACCTGGAGAGAAATGTATTGTTGCAGTACAGGAGACCTAGTTTTTGATGAGTTTTCCGGATACAGCTGTTGACAAGTAAGTCAAATTTAAGCTGATCATCAATAATAACTCCTAGTAGGTTTGTATTGGGTTTTACCTCAATTAAGGTGTTATTTAGAGACTGTATCGAGAAGGAAATTTTGATATGGTTGAGTTTTTTTGGTAGAAAATGTAGCAACTTGGTTTTCTTTGGGTTGAGTATTAGATGATTTTTGGAGAGCCAGGATTCGATGGAGATGAAGGTAGGATGTGTTGTAGAGATGAGCTCAGAGGTAGAGTCAGCAATAGGGATGACTGTTGAGTCATTAGTATATTGGACTAGAGATGAAAGAGGACAGGAGGAGTAGAGAGAATTGGTAAAGATGTTAAAATGTAGTGGTCCAAGGATGGAACCTTGTGGGACACCCATTTTAACTGGAAGAAATAAAGGGTGCGCAAAAAGCCATTTCACTGCTTGGAGTCAGTCTAAGAGGTAGCTGGCAAACCATGTGATAGTCGCAGGGGAGAAGTTAAGAGTTGTTAGTTTATGCAGTAGAAGTAGATGGGAAACAGTGTCAAAAGCCTTTGAGAGGTCTAAGTATAGGCAGGAGATAAGTTTGTTTTCTCTGGCAAGGGAAATTGTAGTTAGGAAGGATGGTAGTGCTATGTTTGGGTCTAAAGCTGTATTGAGTTGGTGTTGGCAGATTTTCCTGAATTAAGTAGTACATGACTTGTTTATGAATACGTTTTTCAAGAATCTTAGATAGTGGTGACAGGATAGCGATTGGTCTGAAGTTGGTGATGTCTGTGGAGTTACCTCCTTTATGTATTGGTAAAGTGGAGAATTGTTTCCAGACAGCTGACACTTTAGACTCTGAGATAGAGACAGGAAGGGCGAGGGAGTCGCCAGCTATTTGAAGAAACAGAGAGGAGATATTGTCAACAGAGGTAGAGCGGGATTTTAATTTGTAGAGCAGGGATTTGATGTAGCTGGTGGGTACAGGTATAAGTGAGAATTTGTTAGTAGTGTTTAAGTTACATACAGATTCAATATAATTAGAAGTATTGATTTGGGTGGATGGTTTGGATATGGAGTCGATGAAGTAAGTGTTAAAGTTGGAGGCAGTATCCTTGGGAGTTGGATCAAGATATGGGTTAGGGGAGCTGGGAATACATGGGTGTAGAATTTGATTTACTGAGTTCCAAAATTTTTTTGGGTTGTATCTCAAGGTGGGGGGGGGTTATAGTAGAAGTCTCTCTTGTCTTTATTAAGGTGTTTTTTGGCCAGATTTCTAAGTTCTTTAAATTTTTGTAGGTCAGCTGGGAGCTTTATCTCTATTTTTTGAGTGAATGCCTGTGGAATGGAGAAAGTGTTTTTGTACCAGTTTTTAAGAATAAGGGTGATGTGCAGAGCTGTAGTAACTACAGAGGGATTAAATTGATCAGTCACAGCATGAAGTTATGGGAAGGAGCAGTAGAAGCTAGGTTAAGAAGGGATGTGATGAATAGTGATCAGCAGTATGGTTTCATGCTGGGAAAGAGCACTACAGATGTGATGTTTGCTCTGAGAGTGTTGATGGAGAAGTACAGAGAAGGTCAGAAGGAGTTGCATTGTGTTTTTGTAGACTTAGAGAAAGCATATGACAGGGTGCCTAGAGAGGAGTTGTGGTATTGTATGAGGAAGTTCTGAGTGTCAAAGAAGTATGTAAGAGTAGTACAGGATATGTACGAGGGTAGTGTGACAGCGGTGAGATCTGCATTGAGAGTGACAGATACGTTTAAGGTGGAGGTGGGATTACATTAAGGATCAGCTCTGAGCCCTTTCTTATTTGCAATGGTGATGGACAGGTTGACAGACGAGATCACGCAGGACTCCCTGTGGACTATGATGTTTGCAGATGACATTGTGATCTGTAGTGAGAGTAGGGTACAGGTGGAGGAGACCCTGGAGAGGTGGAGATATGCTCTAGAGAGAAAAAGAATGAAGGTCAGCAGGACTAAGACAGAATATGTGTGTGTGACTGAGAGAGAGGATAGAGGAATGGTGAGGATGCAGGGAGTAGAAGTGGCAAAGGTGGATGAGTTTAAATACTTGGGGTCAATAGTTCAGAGTAATGGTGAGTGTGGAAGTGAGGTGAAGAAGAGAGTACAGTCAGGATGTAGTGGGTGGAGAAGAGTGTCAGGAGTGATTTCTGACAGACGAGTACCAGTAAGAGTGAAAGGGAAGGTCTGCAAGAGGGTAGTGAGACCAGCTAGGTTATATGGGTTGGAGACTGTGGCATTGACAAAAAGGCAGGAATTTGAGCTGGATGTGGCAGAGTTTAAGAAGTTAAGATTTGCACTGGGTGTAATGAGGGTGGACAGGATTAGGAATAAGTATATTAGAGGGTCAGCCCAAGTTGGAAGGTTTGGAGACAAAGCCAGAGAGGCAAGATTACGTTGGTTTGGACATGTGCTGAGGAGGGATGCTGAGTATATTGGGAAAAAAATGCTAAGGCTGAGGCTACCAGGTAAAAGGAAAAGAGGAAGGCCTAAGAAAAGGTTTATGGATGTGGTGAGAGAGGACATGCATTGGTTGTTGTGACAGAGCACGATGCAGAGGACAGGCAGAAATGGAAACAGATGGTCCACTGTGGCGACCCCTAACGGAAACAGCCAAAAGAAGATGATGATCTCTATTTTTTATTAGAGAATAGGTGCTGTTGGAGAGCCAAGGAGAAATATTGGACATTACCTGGACAGAACCAAGGGGGGCTAGTGAGTTAAGAATTTTAAGGAAGATGGAGTTAAAAGACTGGACAGCATCACTGAGGGGTTGGTGCTGGAGGAAATTCCAATTTATCTCAGAAAGGAGAGATTTAAAAGTTTCAAGATGAAAGTTAGTTAATTTTCTACAGGTTATGAATCTATGTGGATTGATATGGTGGGGTGAGTATCTAAGGAACTTTATTGGAGAGTGGTCACTAAGGGAGTTAGAGTTTCGGGATCATGGTATTTGGAGTGATTAGAGACTAGAATCCAGTTTAAAAGTGTGGAAGTAGCTAGTGAGTTGTTTGTGTGTGTAGGTTCAGAGATGAGTTGTGTAAAGCCGTACAAATGCATGTGCTGAAAAGGGTGTGGAGAGCAGAATGTCAGCCAGTTGATATTAATGTCACCGATAATGATAGTTTCATTAGTGATGTGTTGAGAAAAGTATGAGAGTATGTTTTTCAACAGGGGAATATTTTCCCCGGTGGAATGTAGATGGAAACTACTGTGATAGTGGTATGGTTATTTAGCTTGATGTTGGCAGATAGTATTTCAGCTGGGGAGAAAAGTGGGATTGGATTTTTGAAATTGGTTAGAGCTAGGTGGTTGGAGTATACTATGGCTACTCCACCTCCTTTCTTGTTTTGACAATCTAAGCAGAGTAGATTATAGCCAGGGGGAAGACGGTTCTTGTCTTGGTATTGTGATTTAAGCCAGGTTTCTGTTAGGGCAATGACATCTGGGATGTGGTAGGAAATCCAGGTGTGGCGTTCTCTAACTTTATTTAAGATGCTTCTGATATTTATTGAGTAAAAGGAGATGTGCTTATTGGGAGGGCAGGAATTATATAAGAGAGGGCACTATTATTGATAGGGGTGGGAATTGTGGGATCAGGGCTTGGGTGAATGTCACCAGCATAAAGTAAGACACTGGTGTGGCAGTAGACTTTGTTCATAAGAGGTTTATAGGTATAGTATTTGATTTTGAGTCGATAAGCGTAGGTTGGAAGAGTTTTGATTTTGGGTAGTGGGATATTGGTAGGAAGATTAGGAGAAGGAAAGAGGTTGGAAAAAGGGGTTTGTATTATAGGGATATGTAGGGGTATTATAAGCTGGTGATAGCTGAGTATTAGGTGAGGTAACAGAGACAGAAGAAGAGTGGGAGTAGTAACTTGCAAGTAGGGGTTAAAAGAGGGAGACCTTTCATGATCGTGGAGTTAGTAGGTATATTAGATTTGAGGATATGAAGGCTAGTTTTTGAGTTATGAGTAGGTGGGGTAAGAGTGTTAGTGTAGATTTACTTAGGGTTAGTAACAAAGGGAATATGTGATGGTGGAAGTGAAGAAATGAGGTAGAGGTGATTCAGGTTAGGTGTATGCTGGTGGTGGTATATGCAAGATGTCACAGGATGGGGTGGGCAGTGTGGAGATAGGAGGAGCAAAGTGGTCAGGTATAAAGGAAATGATATGGGGGGGGGGCGATGTGAGCCAGAGCAGAGCGAGGCTACAACTGAGGTAGGAAATGGCAGAAAAAAAAACCAATCAGCAAAGATGTAAGTGTCTTCTGTGTGGAGACATGTGTGAATGGGCGTACCTTCGTTGAAGGTTGTGCATCAGGGCTGGCAACTCGGTACGTAAAAATCTACTGCCAATCATTAGCAGACCGGAGTTCCGCTATGGCGACCCCTAACCGGGAAAAGCCGAAAGATACAACAACATGTATTTAAACTCTTTAAGAAGTCCAGTCAGATTAGTCTTACAAGCAAGAGCATTTTCTTTGTTAAGTTCGAGGGGAAAAACAGTCTTAAATGCAGGTCAATCTGGGCAGACTAAATAGATAGTACAGTTAGAAAACTGTCTTTTTTGTATACCATAATATTTTCTTGTATTATTCTCTAAATTCTGTAATTCGTTTCTATATATATTTCACCATACCTCACTTTCTCTTCCTTTCTTATATCTCGCCATTGACAATAGCACTTTTTATACTTTTTTTTAAATTCAATCCACCTTTCACACCCATTTCTCATAGAGCTCCTTCATGATGATTATATGATCCTTCCATTAATGAAATATTTCCCACCCTTGAATTTCATCCCATAACTGCTTATGTATTATAGCAATAACCCACGCCTGGGTGTGGGTAATGCTGGATTTACCCACGGTTGGCGTGGTTTGGTCCCGGTGAGCCCGAGGACCAAACAAAGACAACCGTGGGTAAATCCAGCATTACCCACACCCAGAAGTGGTTATTGTTATTATTAATGACATTATTTAAGAAAAGAAATAATTACTTTTCTTAAATAATGGCATTGTATAATGCCTCTTTGCTGCCCTTCCGCACCTGTCTGGTGTTCACGGCAGTTCTGATGTACTGCGCATGCCTACGCAGTACATCAGAGTTGTGGGCAAAAGCAACGGAGAACGCAAGATCTCCGTTGCTTTTACTGTCTCGCTATGTTAAATGGGTTTAACATAGCGAGACAGCTTTAAAATAAGCAACGGAGATCTCCGTTGCTTATTTTAAACTGTCTCGCTATGTTAAACTCATTTAACATAGCGAAGGTTTAAAGCAACGGAGATCGCAAGATCTCCGTTGCTTTACATTGTGTCGCTATGTTAAAGGAGTTTAACATAGCGAGACAGCTTTAAAAAAAGCAACGGAGATCTCCGTTGCTTTTTTTAAATCTGTGTCGCTATGTTAAACTCTTTTAACATAGCGAGACAGTGTTTTATACTAACGGAAAAAGTCCGGGCGACCGGACCTTTTTCCGTTAGTATATTGAGGGATTTACAACGGGCACGCTGGTTGGGCTGGCCAATCAGCGTGCACGTTTTAGAGTAGGCATTGTATAATCTTTTTTATTCCCTTCCTATTTTAGTGTCCTCCCCTTCTTCCATAATCTCTATCCATGTTGCTAAACGGTCTAAAAAACCTGTCACAACTGTATGACCATCTACTACTCCCAAGCCTTCTGATAATACAAAATAATCAGTTTCAGATCAAAGTACCTCTTTCTATAAATCCATTGACTTTTCTTCCACATAGCTACTTCACCACATTTGATCGCTTCTTGTATTTTTTTTACATCTATCGCTTTCTTTTTACAGTTTCCACTGAAATGACTTTAAAGTCCCCTACAGTTATAATATTCATGTTACCCATCACATAGACTGATATTTGGTAGTTATATATGCATATAATTCTATAAACATGTTTTCTCCACCTCTCATCCACACAGAAAAAATCCATCTTTACCAAGGTTACATCTAGTATTTTCACTGCTTTTTATACAACATAGCCACCCCAAAGCAACTTTCTCTTCCTATGTTCCATTTTATATTTCTACCCCACAATTTTCTGCTTGCAGCCTTTCTTTATTTGTCAGGAATCTTACATCCTCTCATAGAACAACATCCAGCTTTAGCATATCATTCCAGCATCCCTTTACTTCTTACAGTATTAATACCATTCACATTTACTGAAAGTACTCTTAAGTTGCTGATTTTCCGTCTTACGTTTAGGGGAAATATTTTTAAATTTTCATTTACTTATTTTTACTCTTTTGCCAATTGAATATTTTTCCTGGGTTTATGTACAAATAACCATTGATCCTCAAATTAAAATTTTCAGTTGCTAGAACTTTAAAAAAAATATATATATTAGTATAAATCCCTTCTCCAGACTTCTCTTCCGGCGTACACTCACTGTCCTCATTTTTACCTCCAAATTTCTAACTTTTCTGCAGTTTCATCTTCACCTAGTTCATCCTCTTCCATAGCATCTTGTTGTCCTTTCTCATATTTGTTTTCTTCCCTTTCCATTATTTTTCTTTATCTGCTGCTTGGTCTTGAAAATCCATCCAAAAGTGTCCCTTTTTTACATAATCTACATTCAACCACACACCTTCTTGCTGTTTGTCCTTTCTCCTGACATTGGTCACCATTGTATCTTGTCTCAATCATTAATTAAATTAGTAAAGTGCCCACAAAAGAATCATAATTGAGGCTAGCTGGTTTATCTTAATGTCTCTCTGTACCAGCTATAAAAATAACACTTGGCAAGCATAACACTATTTTTTCACATTTCCAAACAGCTTCCAACTTTTACCATCCATTCCATACATTTCTGAACAGTTTCACACAGACCCTGCATGCATTTTTAACATAGTCTTCTTATAGTTCATCAGTTCTAAACTGCAAAGTAACATTTTTTTAACATTTAAGTTAATACCATTAAACAAATACTTGTTCCATGGATAAATGTTCTCCTTTTTTGTTACACAGTTCCAGAAATGTTATTATCAGTCCATCAGTTTCAGGTGTTAAGCCACAAAATATCTATGTCCCAATATATATAGAAGACTGAATTTCTTAAGCTTTAAGACCAAGAACACATACCAAATTGTCCCATGCATAATATCTGCTTACTAGTGTTATATTTTTTTCTTACTGTCATAATTGGTCTTATGTTTTTTTTTTTAAAAACAGTTTTCCTTACAGTTTGTTGCTGCTCTCATTTACCTGTTTTCCCTGCTACATTAAGTTTTAGTTACTGCATTATCTGCTGCCACAAAACCAGACTCCTCCTCAGTTCTTGCTGCTTTCCTCATTTACTTTCTGTCACTGCTGCTTAAGTTTTCACTGCTGCACTCTCTGCTGTAACATCACCTGGTTCCTTTTCCATATCATCATTCTCAGCATGCCTGAAAAAGTTATTTGCCATCTGAAATCATGAAACAGCAGAACTGATACCTGGATCATCCTACTTGTTTGTCTTTACCCTATCATCTGCAAGCCCTCCTGACATCAGTTCTGTTATCTGCCCCACTTCAACAGAGTTACTTACTTCCTCCTCAATCACGATAGCTAAATGTTGATCATTTCTAATGTGTATCACTCATGAATCTTTGCTTATATTCTGAAGCTCCATATCAAACATTTTTTTCCTCCAAATTTACACTTTCTGCCTCCAAACTCTCTATACCTTATCTCCTCTGTCATGCTGTGGTAGGAGCCTTCCAGCAGCATCTAGAAGCTCCAAAGAATATGTAAAGATCCCTAGTGCCTTGGCTAAATATCCCCCAGTAAGCATGAATATCATCCCGGTTCTCCCCTGAAAAGAGGCCATTGGCCAAGTGGGACTAACCAAGTCAACTAATTGTAAATAAATAAATAATTGAATATGAGCCTATTGACTCCCTAGGGGTAGAGGTATGGACATCCCTATGGGTCCCCTACAGAAAGAGTAGTCTAGTTGGTACCATCATCTAGGCAGGAACTGTGGAATCACTGGTCTCATCAGCTTTATTTATTAACCTATCCAGCCTTGTGATGATGTAGGCAGTTGTGTCACTACAAGGACCATCTACATCCCTATATCATATGCACGTTTGATCCCCCACAAGGGTTAATATTACCAGTCCAGCTTCAGCTCATGCCCTGCTTTTGCACATCACCCAAGGCTACATCATCTAATGAAACAGTAGGAGTAACCAGACTGAGCCCCATGGACCCTCCTCTTCCTCATAGTGGCCACATCAGTCCTCCCTTGCCTGTGCCTTCAAGGGCCCAAGCCTGTAGTCAGCTCAGATAAGCTAGGCCAATGTGAGGACTTCATCCCTCTACTCCATCATTACAGACAAACATTCCAGGATATAATGACATCATCTTCACAAAATGTCCGCCACAATGATGTTGTTGTTTGTCTTTCGGCTTTTTCCCAGCAAGAGGTCGCAACAGCGGAACTCCGGTCCGCTAATGATTGGCAGTAGATTTTTTTACGAAATGCCGAGGTGCCAGCTCGACACCCAACCTTCAGCGAAGGCATGCCCATTTTACGCACGCATGTCTTTCGAACGCTACCCAACCGCGGGGAGGACATGCAGACTCCACACAGAAGGCACTCCCAAGCCCAGCCGGGAATCGAACGGGAGAACCTCTTGCTGTGAGGTAACAACGCTACCGCTGTACCACCGCTGAAGACAAAATGTCAGCCACAATGCTGGTTACAAAATGCATTTCTTTATTATCATTATTTCTTAACTGGGTAAGGCAATTGACACAACCTGGGCTTCAAAGGCAAGGATAAATTCAAGACATCTGGATCACCTAGTGCAGCCAGTTATGCGGTGTGCTTGTTCTAGGAATTAAGCAGAATAACAAGAGAATATTTATGTAGAAACATGCAGAATATGCAAACTCTGAAAAGACACAGTGAATGGAGATCAGGAATAAAACATATTGCAGTCAGTGAAAGACAGTATCATTGAGACAACATTTAGACAGCTTATTGAATATTCAAAATTCAAGATCAATAAAGGTCAATGCAGTTGCTTTTGCCAAATGTCAGGTGTTCTAATCAGGAAGCTTTCTCTGTTCAGTCAATGTGTTTCTGACTATTGATAGAGGCAGTAGGACAGAAAAAAAGCTGCCTCATTTTTACAGACCACAGCAGTGAACATGATTTCTCACATTATTATTAAATAAAAACTGCATTTTTTTGGGTATTTCATTTTAACTGTCTTATTCTGTCTAATCTACAATGAAGCTTGAAGGCTGTTGCAGACAGCAGGGTTTCTATTTCAGTAAGACAGGTTTTCTTTTAGCTTTTGACTGACACTGCTAAAAGCTTTTCCTCAGCAGTAAGAGCATGAGTCAACCTTAAATCACGCAGTTTGCAGTAACTGGCATGCACCTTCAAAATATGCTTTTTAAATGTATTGGAAATTATGGAGGAAAAGGAACCCTGCATCAAAATGTCAACCGGAGAGGAAAATTGCTTCAAATAACTCAGTGCCTTACTAACTGTCCCCTGTTGGGGGTGGGATACTCTTCATTGTGTAATCACATTTGTACAGTTTTCCACAGCAAACGTTAACCTATACTGTGCAGAGAAATGCAGTTGGAGCTGTTTGCATCCAGGTCTTAAATATTCAATATCTCCAGTAATACCCATTTCTGAAGTTATGAAGCTTCATGTACACCAGCATTGCAATATATCAAGGCTCCAGACAGCACAGAATATGTATTTTGTTAAGTGCACCTCTTGTGTTCTTTCAGATGTACTTTAGTTAATATTTTTAGCTTCCATTTTTTTTGTCAGTCAGTCAAATACTAGCCAAATATTTAAAATCTGGGTGATGAATCCTATACCCATAGAAATCTAAGCACAGACAAGAAAAACTGTCTTTTTATTTTCCCCAGGATTGTTAGAGTTCCTCTTAGGCCTGTTTTATGTTGCATTTTAATGAAGCATGATGATAGTTGCGTCTTGCCATGCAGGAATCCAGATCCTTCCCTCTCTCTCTCTGAAGCACTACTTTTTCATCTTTCTTGGATATTATTGCTGCCTGTTGAATCTCTGCTTACTAAGTATCCAAGCAGCATTCACTGCTGTTTTGAAGACATATTCTCCAAGATTATTAGCAGAAAACTAACATTATTATTCAGGTAGGATTTGAGAAAATAGTGTTTTTATCTATCTGGCAAGGAATCACTATTTAACCGTTTTGGTGAGTGCTGCAATAAGGAGCTTCTGTGTGAATCATTGTAACGTAGCCCAGCAGAACCAATGTCAGTGGAATAATTACTTAAAAATCAATCTGAAGAAATCTGGTGGTGAAGTGGAATAGCTCACATGGAACATTTGGTATGCAGAGAAATGGATGGTTGGGTAAGATATGAAACAATGGAGGAATTAATACAGAAATACAGGCTATCAGAGGCCCAGTAGTGGAGCTACTTGGAACTCAGCAAAACCTTGAATAAGAATACAGAGAGGACAACAGGAGAAAGGAACATGTAAGATGGCAGGGCAAAAGGAGTTAGGATGGCACCCTGGAGGAAATGGAAGAGGTTAGGGAGACAAAGGATAAAACAAACCTGTGAAATCCTACAGGAAAGAAGAGACCAGCTTGAAGAACAGAAAATGAGAGAGAGAACTGAGAAAGGAAGACAAGATGGAAGGGAGATGCAGAATATTGGCAGAAGACAATTCAGGCATTGAGGCACATGTAGAAAGTACACAGCGTGTTAGATCAGTGTCTGAGAATACTGCATAGATAATATCTAACCCCAATGGCAATGGTAAAGGAAGGCAGAATGGAGGACAGTAGGTTCTGAAGGTGTCAGGAGACAGAGGCAGGAATGATGCACATACTGTGGGAGGCCCAAGAAGTCTGGAAGAAGGTACCAAAGGTTTGGGAAGATATATCAAATGCAGCAGAACATTCTTGGGAATTCTATGTAGGGGGCAGAAAGAAAAAGGACAGTATCTGAAAAGAAAGAGAAGTGAAAATGACCAGATTATCGCTGAGCACTGAAGTTAAACCATCATCATTTAAAACTGGAAGCAGATAAATACAGTACTGGTAAGCATGAATTATACAAGAGGTTCCAGGCCTCAGAAAGAAAATGATAAAAACAAACTAAAATCAGGAAAGAAGGGGAGAGGAAAAAAGCAATGGAAAGTGGTACTAGAATACTAAAAGAGTAAAAATCATATGAGGAGGAAGGAGAACCCAATAGGAAACAGGAATTGCATGTAAATGTAGTACACTGAATGCAGCTAACATTTGAAAGAAATTAATATTTTTAGGGAGGGTGTTGCCTTTATCTCTTCAAATGTGGGGAGGAGTTTCACGATTCACACCCACAGATGTATTTTAAACTACCTCTGATATCAGGCTGTAACATTACAAATTTCATTGAGGTTATTCAAGGAGAGATCAGCTCTTATGATCTGGAATGGTGCCCTCAGGGCAGTTTTGTTAAAAAGATATGACATGAAGAGAACGTCACTAGTAATGACCTGCTACACAGAAATGAAACAGTTTCACAGAACTACTAAAAGCCTGGAGCCAGTTTAGTTAAGATTATATTCTACAAAGCATCTTATGGAAACACAGTCTCGATGACCATCTGTATCTTTTAAATAACTTCTTGACCTATGCAGACTTGTATGTAGGAAAATGCTTGTACCTAGCAATATAACAAAACGAGCTGACTTAGTGAACACTTTGCTTGAACTAAAGTTATACATCAGAAAATTGCCAAGGCTTTTTTTTTCCTGACTTTCTTTTTCCATACAGTCTCACATTCACAGATATGTCATAACAATGTGCAAGACATCCCTCTCTACTTAGAATAACTGCAACTCACATGTTGCTAAGTAGACAAGGTCATGTCAAATAGGATCTTCACTGTATAATTTCACATGTCCTTTATCAAACTAAAAATAATAATAAAAAAATGATAAAAAGTGCACTTTGCACATTGGTATGGTTGCATTTTTTTCTGTTTGATTACCATCTGAGGCCTTTTTAGACTGCGCCATGCCCTTGTATAATACTTTATAAAAACTGGTGAAAGTGCTATTTGTAAATTTATGGTCTGAGATTACCTGCCACTGAAAATTCATCAACAATATTTGCTGATTGGGCCATTCACTGCTCTAATCTACAAGCTATTAACCTCACAGGTTTATTACCATGGGCTCAAAAGTATGCAGCTGTTTGTGCACATCTTATAAAACAGAGTTAACTCTGCATCTCTAAAGTGAGAGCTAATTCAAAAAAATGACCTTTTGCTGCTATGCACGTGGAAATCACTGACATTTTAAGAGTCCCTCCATGTCCCTGGTGACATACTGTACACAATAAAGAGTGCACAGCATGAAGCACTCATCCACAACCCATTTACTGATAAGTGCCACAAGGTCCTAAAGGATTTATGTGTCATCTATCCACATAGAGCAAACATACATGAAAACTAACTCAAAGTATATGGCTTCATGGTCCATGAGGAGGTAATGAATTAATGAAATTCATTCCAGTGCAAAGCTTATACGTCAGAAGCTATTTATCAATCCAGGCTTCTGCTGTCCATCCTCCTGGAGTAGAAAAGGGTACACCTGGTTCATCTTGATTTATAGATGTCAATGTATCAATAAACCATCAAGTCCACCATGCACTACAGTATAGTTTTCTGCTCTCAGTGGTTTTTTTTTTTTCGGTTAAGTTTCACCAGGTCTTTTGGGTTTCTAATAATGTGATGGGAATGGACCCCATTCCTAATTCAGGGTATGATTAAAGTTCATGAAATTAGTATTGTTTCATTCTCTGATGTTAGCTGAAAGTGCTCTTTGCAACACCCGCATTGTGACCAGAAATGACTCCTGCAATTCATATGGAGTGACATGCATCGATAGCACATCTACATACAACTGTGAAATCTTTTTCTTTTGAGACAAATTCCCCTACTACTTTTGAAGCTATCTGGGTAACCTCCTTCCACATTGCTCTCATTTCTGCCTGACATCCTGGTATTTTATGACTTTGTGTATGTGAAACACTGTAATCACTGGATGTAACAATTTCAATGAGGAAAGCTACTTTTGTCTTCTTTCCATGGATAGTATATCTGTTTTTCTCTCATCTATTTTTGAACTTTTTGTAACTTTTTGTAACTGGTGATCACATGTGATATAAACTTCAACATTCTCTATAATGCTTTGTGGTTCATGTTTCTAATGCTTCTCAGCTAGCTACTTCAGTATCTCAATGTCTGCACAATCCCCAATGCAACAGTCTTGCCACATTATTTTAGCTTTCATGTATACAAGCCATCTGCCATGAGTGTATCACACAGCAACAAGATGTGCAACTGTTTCTAGTTCTGTTTTACAGAACCTGCACTTCCCTGTTTCACTCACATTTCAATGCACTCTGTAAACCAATATGTACGTAGTCTATTATCCTGCACTGCTAATATTAACCTTTCATCTTTTGGTTTAAATTCAACTTCCTTAACAATTCCTGTGTCAGATCCTGATTAATATGATGCTGTCCCTGGAGTTTTCTGTACTTACAACCATATTTATACCTTTTCCACATTTCTTGCCTTCTCATCTGATCCTCCTTATATTCTTCCTTTTATTTCTTGGCACATTCATTTGCTGCCTGATTGTCTACTTCTGGTTTGGTTACTGTTCTCGACTGACACCAATATGCTACTACGAAGCTAAGCAAAGTCATCAGTTTAGATTTGTTCCCTTCATGTTTCAAAACTTTCACTATGTTTGGATCTCATGATGTCAGCAGAGATGTATGTAATTCTTCAATTGCAGATGTATCTATACATGTAATCAACTTTAAGTAGGCCCATTCCTCCTCCTGAATAAGGAATACATAATCTTGGTATACTCTGATTTATATATATCATTCAGTAAGTGTGAAGTATTTTTCTGGTTACCTATCCAACTGATCAAATACCTTTGAGGGCCAAGCACCCCAAAACAGAAGGTTAAAACAGGAAGAGCAAATTGGTTTATAGCTTAGATGTTGTTCATAGATGTCAGGCCAGTTTTCACTATTAATTTTAGTCTTCTAAATTATTATTTACTGATTTTTGTTCAAATTTGTCCATGTTTAAATACTGTATCAGTTCCCAGATATTTATACGGTCCCTCCTGTTCAAGTTTCTTTGTATCACATTTCTGTCTCAGACTGGTATTTTCCTGGTGTTGCAACTTTCCTTCTTTAAATGTTGCTTTTGCACATTTATCAAGACCAAATGATATTCTTATATCACCCGAGAAAGTTTTGACCATTTGCAGTTGTGCTTTCAGTTCCTCATCTGATGAACTATACTGTTTTAAATCATTCACAAAAAGAAGATGATAAGGCTTTATACTTGGTTGTTTTTTGGGAGACAGATGATTGTAAACGTGACCTAATCTGTTAACTAAACATCTTAAACAGGTTAAGGGGAAGACAAAAGAGCACCGGTGACAAAGTCACCCTGGAATATCTCCCTTTGAATTTTTATCCCTTGGATAATAATTTGTTCTTCATCATGGCTTAGCTGCATAATGGTTGGCCTCTGTTTCATAGTAGCTGTAATGTGATTGATCATTGTAGGGTGTATCTTACACATTTGTAAGCACTCATTTATTCATGAAGATGAGATGCTGTCAAATGCTGTTTTGTAATCTATCTATGCCATACTTAGATAATTTCCATTTTTACAATTCTACATTACGACTTTAACAATAAAATGATCTTCTGTTCCACATGACTTTCTTTTGTTATCCTTCTGTTCTATTTGCATACTTGAGTGTTCTTCTAAATGCTATTTACTCTGTCAGCATAATTTCTAATACATTTTTAATACATTGTTGGAAGAAAAGTTTTTGGTCTATAGATTTTAAGATAGCTTGCAGATTCATTCTTAAGAAGTATTGTTTTTTCATGTTGGTAACCATATCAGTGTGTATTCGGGGTGCACATATAAGTAGTTTTTACTCAGGGCTAAATCTTTGTGTAAAGATGTTAATACTTTTAGCCAGAAGTTAGGCATTGCATTAGGGAGTGCATTTTTCCAGTTAGGAGCTTTTAATTTTATTTCAATTTCTCTGGCCGTTATTCCCATTTCATAGCCTGCACATTTGAACTTCTTACTGTTTCTTTTACTTCTTCTGTCCAGGTGGCATCTTTGTTATGTTCCCCAGGGTCTTCACAAATATTTCTCCAAAATGTGTCTATTTCTTCTTGTTTTGGTGGTGTTTCTGTTCCCAGTTCTGCTTAATACTTTTTTGCATCATCAATGAATTGCTAATTCTGTACTCTTCCTTTATATTTATCTGCATAAATTCTAAGTTGTTTCCTCTGTTGATATATTTAGTTGATTTGCAATAGTGTACAATAGATCTTAGTCTGTTCTAGTACTGCATGTTGCTTTTATCACATCTACGTGTATTTGTTGATCTATTCCCTTGCCTATTATCTTTTAACAGTGACACTTCTTGTCTTATTTGCTTTATAGGTTTATGTATTCTTTACTTCCATGATGGCATTTTATTTCTTCACGTTCTTTCCCTTATAGCCCTGAATTTATTTAGTAAGACATCTGTTATTAAGTTGTACATTACTATATCTTATTTTCTTCTGTTACATCACATACATTTCTGCTAATAGTCTTGATTACTGTATTCATTTGTTTTATCAGACTTCCAACATTTTGCTTCTTATAGACTTTCTGTAATCTATTTCTTTATCAATCTTATTATTTCCATCTCTATTAACTCAAGCAACTCTTCCCTTAGATCTTTTCTTCTGAACTGTTGACACATTCTTTATTATCCATTTCCTGTGGACGTTCTACAGAAAGATCCAGAACATCTGCCTGTGACATTCTCAGCTGCATCCTGTCCATCCATTGCTGATATAGGAACTAGCTGGCCTATCACTCGACAACATTGAATGCATCAGAGTTGCCACTCTTTCCGTCTGCTTTTCTTGCTGTGCAACTCCACCTGAACTTTCATACTGGTTTTCTACTGGTTTCCAGAGTACCTTCATATGGCAACTGATCAGATTCTTCCCATTTCACCTTTTTCTCCTTAATTAGCACACTCATTTTTGTATCACACTATGACATGAATTGGATTTTCTAAATTAAATCCTTCAGTTTGCAGATAATCCACAGCATCAGTTTCCCTCTCTCTTTAACTTCACCATTACTAATCCTCTTTTCTACTTTCCCTCTTTGTGTATTTTTTTTTGTATTGTGACATTTTTTACATTCGGGTGCCTTTGCCTGTATTTCTCTTTGACCATCTTTGGTGCTACTTTTTGTACTGATTAGTTTTGCTTTCTCCTTTGCATGTTATTACACCATATTAAATCTATTCTTCTTCCACATGCCCAGATTTGTTTTCTTCAGATGTCTCCCATTTTATCTGTTTCTCCTTAATTTAAGTCATTGTTCCCTCATGCAGTGACATAACCAGTAATAGATTTTATACACCTAAACCCTTCACTTAGCAGGTATTCTATAACTTCAGGTTCTAGTTGTTTAACTTCTGCTTTATTTATCTTCTGTTCTATGTTCCCTCCTTGTGATCATAGTTTTGTATTGCAAAAAGTTCCTTATCCAGATGCATTTGCCTATATTTCTCTTCAAATATATTTCAATTTTTTTGTACTGATTAGTTTGGCTTTCTCCACTGTATAACTGAGGTTTGGAAAAGACCATTTTGTCCTAGGACATCTTCAAGTGAGGTTAGATACATAGGTTAGCAGGAATCAAGAGAATAAGGGGAGGATAGGGTTAAAGGGGATGGAGGAATGTTTAGGAAGAAATGAGGCAAGGGTAGGGAGGGGCTTTGAGGGTTTTGTCAAGTGTAACTGAGTTAGGAGTCACATTTTTCACATGAACTTGCTACTGGCAAGATTATGTCCAGGACAACCTGCAGGTACTTGGTGGTAAGTACTGGGTTTCTTGTAGCATGAAAAGTACAAATGATGAGGTCAATAATGGTGGCAGAGCTGGTTTTTATTTTTTTCTCTCAGCAAGGGGTGGGGATACACTTTCTACGCTAACTAAATAGCATTTATTTTAATTGGACCGTTAATATGTTGTCCTCTGTACATTTTAATAATGGGAGGGCTTGCGCAGTGTATTGGATTGAGCTAGTTGGTTGTGTAAAATCTTTCCATTTATGTTCATAGTAGTAGACAGTGTGGTTTGTTACTGGGGGCATCTGATGAATGTGGCCTGCATGTCGAAGGGCGCTATGTCTGATTTTGCTGGTAGTATAAGCAAGAAGTGTTAGTTGCTGTTTTTTTTGGCGGTTACTTCATTGGTGGCGTAGTTATCATGGCTTCGTTTCCATGTGACGGCATCTGTTGACGTACTACAGATGGCTCATTCACTTGTCATATGAAAGGGTGTTCATGGTATGTTCTTTGAAACAATTTTGGTGCCAGCTGCAGCAGAGTGTCGGTGTTCTTCAAAAGAATGAATGCATTAACTTTTCAGTTTTGTTGCTGCGAATAAAGAGTACCATCTGAAATTGCTAAGGAGGTCACTGTTTTCCAACATTGCTGCTAAATATGGAGTCGTTTGTTGTATTTTTCCATCTCTGCAGCCATAAAGTAATGTATTGTTTTTATTTGATCTTTGTGCAGGGAGCATTAGGATTGCACTTCCCATGGTATTATTGGTGGCTGGGGTTTTCCTTGGAATGGGTTAGGTAGGCGGAATACCATGTGAGCATGCTGAGTAATGGTTCACTGCTGAAGGACGTATTATGTATAATGAGGCATGGCAGGTGACAGTTATACGGTTTACATGATTGCAGCAGGATCATGGGGCTGGTTTATAAGTATAGTTTATTGTAGGGGTGTTTTCTTGGCCACAGTGTATAGCAGCCATTAGGGTTAGGGGATTAGCGGGTTGCATTGAGTAAATTTGCTCCAGTTTGAGAGCTAGGTGCGGTGTTTTGGGTAGGATGATTTAGCTTTGAGTTTCTGCAGTTTCATGGGAGACAGTGTAGGGTTACAGTCTGGATGGTGATGGCATGTCACTGACCCTGTTTCATTAGGTGGCAGTGGGCATTGTCATGTTCTGCTGGTACATTGTGTTTGGTTAGTTGTCTGGCTTGGTTTTAATTTTGTGGTGTATTCGGGGTCATACTGCTAAAGGTCATTATTTTATTTTACATTTATTGACTGGGATTGTCCGACTGAGCTGAAGAGCCTTTTTTCAGTGGAGGCTGGGGAGAAAAGCTCCAACATATTATAAAATTTTCATTCTAAATTAAACAGCAATGTTACGGGATTATTACGAGGCATTAAGTAGCAATACAATGTTATACAGTATCAATAATCAGGAGTATAGCATAACTATTTCAAGATGTATAAAAAGAAATACGTCATTAAGATAAGTATAGTTTTTGGGTAAGTGGTTAAAAAAAATCCAGTTTTATCATGATGAGTTGTATGAAGACAAGACAATTACAATAGAATGTTTCTCTGAGGCAATTTGCTGAATAGATTTTAGAAGACAGTAGAAAGAGTAGTCAAGGAAGATTAGAGAGAGCTAGTGAGAAGAGTGAATTAAGGGCAGAAAGCAGATTAAGATACGAGACGTAGGGGATGTTTAAAGAGGGAGAGTGCAGTGGCAAGACCTGTGACATTTAAAGTGCTCTTTGGTGGTTGTCTTAAATTGTTTAGGATGTGTAAGGGTCCTGATTTCTAGTGGGAGCCTATTCCAGGCAACAGTGGGGTGATAGCTGTACATGTTGCATCCAAATTTAGACTTGGGTTTGTAGATTTGTAGTAGGTCTTGGTTAGAGCTGGAGGGAGAATAATGGGAGATGAGAGGGGACAGTGCTGGGCAGTCGAAAGGCTGGTATAAGATAGAATGGATGATGTGGATCTGAGAGAGAAGAAGCTGGTGGGGTAATTCAAGCCAGTTTAGGTGTTTTAGAGAGAGACAGTGATGGGATTTGTAGGTTTGTTGGGCAGCAACCTCAGCTACCTTGCTGTAGGTAGATTCAAGTTTGTCAGGAGTTTTGAGTTAAGATTTGTGCGAATTTGAGAATTGTACATTAGACTGGGTAGAAGGCAGGTAAGAGAGATAGAGTAATCTTGGCTTCAGGGGTAAGGAATTTCTTGTTATGCTTAAGGAGCCCTACCTAGTTCTGAATGAGTCTTTTTGATACAGTTATTAACAAGCAATTCAAATTTAAGCTGATCGTCGATGGTTATGCCTAAGAGCTTTGTGCTGGATTCTACCTGAATGGGAGTCTTATTAAGGGACTGTATGGAGAAGGAGGGTTTAATATTTATGAACTTTTTAGGTAGGAAGAGTAACAGCTTTGTTTTAGGGTTAAGGATGAGCTGGTTGTTGGAGAGACATGTTTTGACTAAGTTAAAAGATGCCTGAGTAACTGAGAAGAGCTTAGAAGGAGAGTTGGCTGTGGTGATGACTTCAGTCATCTGCATATTGCACTAAAGATGACTGAGGACAGAAGGTATACAGCTGATTACTTTTTAATATCTTTACTAAAGGCCATAGGATAGACCCTTGAGGTACACCCATTTTTACAGGGAGAGGAGGGGAGAGTGCAGAGTGCCATCTCACTGATTGAGATCTGTCAGTGAGGTAAGCTGGAGAACCATGCAAGAGAAGAAGTTGAGGTTATGCAGTTTGTGCAGCAGAAGACAGTGTGAGACAGTGTTGAACGTTTCTGAGAGGTCCAGGAATAGGCAAGAAATAGGTTTATGGTTATCCATGGCTATAGAGACAGTGCTGAGGAAGGATAATAGAGCTGTAGTGGTGCTATGTTTGGGTTTAAAGCCGTGTTGAGTGGGTGTAAGCAGATTTCCCTGTATTAGATACTGCATAACTTGTTTATGAATACATTTTTCTAGTACTTTAGAGAGAGGATAGTGATAGGTCTAAAGTTGGAGATATCAGAGGAGTTACCTCCTTTTTCTATAGGTAGAGTGTAGCATTGTTTCCAGATGGAAGGGACTTTTAGATTCAGAGACAGAGTGATTAATAAGGATAGATACAGGGAGAGCAAGAGAGTCTGCTGCTAGTAGAAGAAAAGTGGAAGGAATATTGTCAGCTGATGCTGAGCTTGGTTTTAATTTAGAGAGTAGAGTTTTGATGTAGCTAGTAGGTACAGGTTTGAGGGAGAAGGTATTTGAGGAGATAGCATTAGGAGTAGGGTCAGAAAAGTTGGAGATGTTAGTAGTAGAGGAGTTTAGGTTTGGGTTCAGTAGCTTAGATATTGAATCGATAAAATAGGTATTGAAGATGGTGGCAGTTTCTTCAGATGTCTTGTCTGGGCATGGATTGGGGGAGCTAAGATTACCAGGATGTAATATTTAGTTAATAGAGTTCCAGAATTTTTTTAGGATTAGATTTTAGGGCTGTGGGAGGTTTGTTATAGAAGTCCTTTTTATCTTTATGTGTTTTTTTGTCAGATTTCTAAGTTCTTTATATTTTTGTAAGTCTGCAGAGAGTTTAGTTTGTGACCATTTTTTCCAGTTTGTCTCTAGTTATCATAAGGGTATGAGTGGGTTTTGAAAGCCACGGAGATATGGTGGACTTAATTCGAACTTTGCAAGGGGGAGCAAGTGAGTCTAAGATGCTAAGGAAGGTGTAGTTGAAAGCTAGGACTGCTTCTTCTAGTGGGAGCTGGGTAAGGAATTTCCAGTTTACTTTAGAGAAGAGGGCATTAAAGGTTTCTGGATGGAAGTTAGAGAGTTTACGACAAGTGATAAATTTAGGAGGTTTTGAGAAGTGATGAGTGAACCTAAGCACTTTTATAGGGCAGTGATCACTCAGGGTGTTTGGTAGGGTTTCAGGGTTATGATATTTTTAAGGAATAGATACAAGTACCCAGTCAATAAGAGTACTAGATGTGTGAGTTGTTTGTATGGGTAGGTTGGGAAATACGCTGTGTAAAGCCATTGAGTATTAGAGTTTGGATTTCTGAGAGCTAACCAGTTAATGTTGACATCCCCAAGGAGGATAGTTTCATTGGGGATGTGTTGAGAAAAGTATGAAAGAATATTTTCGAGCAGTGGAATGTTGTCTCCTGGGGGAATATTGATGGCTGCTACTGTGATAGTGGTGTGGTCATTGATTTTAAGGTTAGCTGTAAGTAGCTCAGCAGGAGAAAAGGATGGGATAGGTTTCATAATACTTGTAATGGTGAGGTGATTGGTGTAGAGGATGGCAACGCCACCCCCGTTTTTGTTTTGGCGATCTATGCGGAGTATATAATAACCAGGGGGGAGAATGTCTTTATCAGAGGTTTGGGGTTTTAGCCAAGTCTCTGTTAGGGTGATGACATCAGGGGTGTGGAAGGCTATCCAGGCATGGATTTTACTAACTTTGTTTAGAATACTATGGGTGTTCATAGAGTAAAAGGAAATATGTTTGTTTGGAGAGGATGAGTTTATTAAGTTGGGAGAGGTAGAGGTATGCATGGTGGGATGATGGATAGGCCCAGGATTTGGATGTATGTCTACTAATAGAAGCAAAGCTACATGAAGTTGGTAAAGTTTGAAATTAAATGGGTTGTAAGTCAAATACTTAGTCTTGGTTTTAGATGCTAGACAGTGAGAGGGAGGAAGTTTGATTTTAGGCAGAGGGATGTTCATGGAAAAGATAGAGAAGGAGATTGTAATAGAGTACTGCCGAGATGAGAAGCAGTTAGTATGGGGATTAATGGGATCTCTATGGGCAGATGGTAATGGAGTAGTACAAGATGTAAGAATGGGAAGGAGATGTAATGGAGGCGAGAGGATGGAGTGAGTAAGGGACTAGGAAAAGTAAGTTTTTGGACCTGTTAGAGATTTGAAGTAAAATTTAAGTGAAACAACCTGTAGGGGGAGTAGGGGATATATAGAAAGGAGGAGGATTTGCAGCAGACTAAACTATGAAGTGATAAGTAGGGGAGGGTAAGGTGTTTAGAATGTTATAGCAGACAGAAAGGGGTGGTGTTATGGGAGGAAGGGATTAGGTGATTAGGTATAAAGGAAATGATATGGGGGGGTTGGTGGGAGCAGGATTGGCCAGAAAGAGTCACCACAAGAAACAATCAGCAGGGCAGGAGGGAAAGAGTAAGGTGCACACAGTGAGAGTCAGCAGGTAAATAGAAGAGGTGGGGAGGTGCAGACAGAGAAGGAAGAGATGTAAAAGTTTGGTATACACAGGTTATTTGCAGTAAGATAAAAGCAGTTAAAAAGAAACCACAAACAGAAAAACAAAGAGTATAGCTAACTAAGAGAGAGTTGACACTAGGGTAGTGACTAACTTATAGATGGCAGAGAGAGAGAGACAGAGGCAAGGTTTCTAAACAGGTGAGTATGGGGGGGGGGGCTCGCAGTGGTATGCAGGTATCCTGTACAGTAGACAAAGTAAGACTACTTTGTGGTATGAGCGTAGAACATACTTCTAGTGTAAACTGGCTATACGATATATCACAGGGGTAATTCCAGGAGTTGGAGCAGTCTCAGTAAAGGTAGATGCAGTCTTGAGGGAATACACGTTGCTTTAAAACTTTGAGTGTAAACTGGCTATACAATAGAGCAGAGGTGTAATTACAGGAGTTGGAGCAGTCTCAGTAAACGTAGACGCAGTCTTGAGGGAATACACTTTGCTTTAAAACCAAAGTCCCACAAATAAGTTGCAACAGCAAACAAAGCTATTCCAGGTGAAAGAAATGCAGTTTACATGCTAAGTATAAGTGGAAAGCTGTTTACATCAGTAATATTAGGGACCTGCACACCACTGACATGAAGCCACAGACTAATAGGAAGAGGAAAACAAAATGGCGCAGAAATTGTATTATTGTGATACTGGGCAGTTGGTGTGATGGCAAGATGGCTATGAAATGGGTTTTGAAGAGAGATTTCATGTAATTATTATTTCATTGGGCAGTAAATGGAGTTGCAATCTGTCTTGAAGGTATGCATTTGCCGCTGCATGGTTTCAGCTTACATTGGGTTCGTTGTTTGGACCAGAGAGTAATTATGAATGTTTATTGTTAGTTAGCTGGGTAACTGAGTATGGGTATGCTAGGTTAGGAGTCAATGTTTGTTACTTTAGCATTGGAGTGGGATTTGTGGTTTACTTTTAGTTGTTTATGTAATGGAATAATTTTGTTTACATGATGGGGTTTTAAGAGTTGATGGGATGAATACCATCTGGTTAGGCAAGATGGGTACATCGAATGATGTTTGGCTTTATGCCTTTAATGGCAGTTAGGTTTTGAGTAGTTTGGTGGGTGAGAGGGGGAACAGCCTAGTCAGGCTGTTTGGCAGAGAAGAGGGGCATGCTTGCCGTCTGTTCCCCCCTCTGGTGTTGGATGTGCAATTCAATAAGTTGGAAAGGAAAGTGAGTGGTTGCTCTGTAGGATAAGTTGATAAGCAAGCAGAGCTTCTTATATGGATGGTGGTGTAATTCAATAAATTGAAGATGAGCGGGGTAGCGCTGCCTTGTTAATGCAAAGATAAGTGAGCAAGTGGGGGACACTGCTCATCAAGGCTGAGTGGTTACACTGCCCTTATTGGTTATTTTATGTTATCTTTCATGGATGTTATTATCACCCGTGTCATGTTTTGATTGAAAGTTATAATTATTGGTTAACAACCATGTTATGGAAGTTTAATAAATGTCGTCAAATGTCATTCGGTGTTGTGTGATTATTGAAGTGGACCAGGACAAATACTGCATCATATCAGATCTCTCTTTCCTATATCCATGTTTCTTTTTTTATAACTTTCAAAAATCTCCAGATTTTGTTCCTCCTCGGTCACTTCATTTTCAAAAAGGCCCAAGGTTTCCTGGTGTATATAATGTTTTTCATGACTCTGTTGTAGGAATGAACAAAAAAATTGCATTTGAAGCTTTTGACAGTTTTTCTTGTGCAAGTATTTCTCTTTTATCCAATTTTTCTCAATCTTTTTGAATATATTCTATGCAGAAATTCTGGGCTTCTTGCATAATAGTAATAATACATACTTTCTTTATCTTCACTAGTCCATTCTAACATCTTTATGGCTTTATTTTTATCTGTTTTTGCGTTTTTTGTGGACTACTACTTCCTTCTAGACAGGGAGTTCATACTTCCCCGAGTTTGGCCCATCACTACTGCAGTACTGTGTGTCTTGAGGATTCTGCATGGTCATTTTTTCCAGTCCTGACACCAGTATGCCTACCAGGGTTGGGCAATTTTTTTTATCCTGTGACCTGTGCACCCAGCTGTCTTTTTTTATTTTTTAACTAACTTTTGTGCATGATATATGCTATCTAAAACACAGTCTATATATCAGTGTCATCTTGGTGACTTTGTGTACTCACCAAGACTTGAGGATGAATTCAGTTCCAGCAATACTGCTCTTCTTTACATGCTGATTTTGTCCTCTCTCCATCCCAGACTGCACTTCTTCTATGGGGTTACTATGGTGTAGCATGAAATTAAGGGCCACAATAAACTTCCCTTCCAGAACTGTGTGAACACATGAGAAACAATATGTAATGCTGCCATGACTTTACTTTAGAAAACAGATGTTTTTTTTTTTTTATTGAGAAAATCAACAGACCCTAAAGTGACACAACCAAATTGTCTCTGAAATTTCACCAAGATCCAACCAGCTATGTCACTTTTCAATTTATCAACAATTGACCAACCTAGA
This sequence comes from Protopterus annectens, assembly GCF_019279795.1. Taxonomy (NCBI): domain Eukaryota; kingdom Metazoa; phylum Chordata; order Ceratodontiformes; family Protopteridae; genus Protopterus; species Protopterus annectens. Next base: position 551,049,501 of record NC_056747.1, on the reverse strand, counting down.
CAAGGTTTATCCAAAGTACAGTGCCTGTATTATTAGTGGCAAACAAACACCTAAATACATTCTTAATCTACAAAGCTACTAGACAAATATGTCAGAGTACAGTAATTTGAGCCTGTGGAAAAGCAACATCAACTTGATATCCTCCCCAAACCCTTTTAAGTATGTTCATTTTAATGAGCATATTCAAACCCATTATTTTCAAAGAAAGCCGTTTAACTACATTAACACATTAAACATGTAAAAAAAACTTAGTAATAGCATTAATGATTGAATAATAAAAAAAGCAATGAAAAAAAATATGTCGGGCTCATACAAACTCATTGTTTATGCTGGTGAATTCACCATTGGATGCAGATTGCACAAACTTCCCAAATATAATACAGTGCTGTGAAGCAGAAGGTTAAAGTCATGACTGCGGTTCAGATAACCTAAATTTGATTAGCAGCTCAGGTGTTTGAGGTGCAGGAAGTGTTAGACATAGGTAATCTTCTGGTGGACACTGGGGAAAACAGCTGCATAGGTGCTACTTTAGGTGGATGGGATTTACTGCTGTTAGCCCTTTACAAACGTGAAGGGTTACATCAGCACTAACATTCTCTTTGGACATACCACAATTGGGCATCTACTGGGCTTGTGCACAAGATGGGAGCACTGGTGAAAACACTCCTCAGCAAAAGTATGATGCTGCTCAAGGGTCCTCATTGTCCTCACCAGCCCCAGATGTGGGTCATGTATAGCCCAAGGAGGCTAAGATAGGTCCACTATATTTGATGAATGAATAAATGAATTAGTAGCTGCTCTTGCTCAAGTACAAGGAGCCAAAAATTGGGCCAAAAATACTCCATGTCTTCTCCTGTCTCTGTATGCTATTAGTTCTTGTTCAACAGTCAATACTTCTTACCCATTCTGATAAGATACAATTAGAATGAAAACTTGTCAGTCAGAGGGTTTCTGTGTCAAGTCTGATGGGCCCACTGTAGGAGTCCTTACTGTCTTTATCATTAAAACTGTTCATGTGCAGTGTGTCGAACTATAAAGAACAGCTGCGAACTTAAATTCGGGGAGACTGATCATAGAATGTTCCAGCAAGTTGGAGACATTATTCCATGAACTAGTATGTTTCTCATTTATAGGTTCATAGGTGTGTACTAGACTAATGGTCCTGGAGTCTTTACAAGCCTAGCCCATAGGATTACCCTGGCATCGTGCCACCCAACCGTAGTTCCCACTGCCTCTGTCGAGTAGAGCCACTGGAGTGAACCCCAGGGTGAATTTTTTTTATTGGCCACCCACTCATCAAGATTTCTCTTGAAGAGGGCCAGTGAGGTGCTCTGTTTGACATGTATGGGAAGTCTATTCCATAACATGGGCAGTCTCTGGATTATGGACCTGTCCCTCCAGCATGTTCTGTTGATTGTGGTAATAAGGTAGAGTTCTCTGGAGCATGTGGTGTAGAGGGATTGGGATTTCTTTAGATGTAGCATTTCTAACAGTGCTGGGTCAGACATGGCTTTGTAAGTCAAGCAGAGATCACCCTTAAGTAGGCGATATGAGACGGAGAATAGTTGGAGATTTTAGAGTTTGTCCATATAGGACACATGTTTAAGGCCTTTTGTGAGGTACTTTTGCATCCTCTCCAGTGGTTGCAGGTGTCTAGTGAGGTACATGCCAAATGGGGCATTGTATTATATGACTGCCCTAATGAGGAAAGAGTAACGGGAGACGATGACCTCTTTCTTCCTGGATACAAAACCCTTAGTAATGAGATGTGCCACATAGAAGGACTTTCTGACCACAGTGGCAATGTGGTGGTCAAGAGAGGTTGCTGTCAACCTGTGTTCCCAGATCTCTTATAATGCCTTCTGTGTTCAGTGGACTACCATCGATGTGGTAATTCATGGGAACCGGGTTTTTCCCAAAGGGGATGATGACACATTTTTTGGCATTGAGCTTAAGGCCATTGTTCTGGCCTTTCTGTAGGATGTCAACATCACTTGGGGAGTTAATAATAGCTCCCAACTTGCAATCATCTGCAAACTTTGTCAGCCAGGGTCCCTGTGTGTGGATACCAAACAGGAGAGGACCTAGGACCAAACCCTGTGGGACTCCACTTGTGACTAGTTGGCAGTCTGACTTGGGAGTCAGCTACTTTTACACTGTGGGTTCTATCTGTGAGCCAGTTTGCAACCCACCTAGTGATATACGGGGTGATGTCTAGCTTAGTGATTTTTTCTAGGATTCCTGAGTGGGCAATGGTATCAAAGGCCTTGGCCAGATCAAGGTAGACTGTATGAACCGCCTTGCCTTCATCCACAGATCTGGTGACTGACTCAAAGAAGTTGACCAGGTTGAGTAGGCATGATCTACCCTTCACAAAACCAAACTGTGTGGGATCCAGAGTTTGGAGATTCCCTATATCTTTGTTTATTAGGTCCATGATGATTCATTCCACAGCACTGCATATCAGACTCATCAGACTAATGGGGCAATAGTTCCCAAGGTCTGTAATCACTCCTTTGTGGAGAGGGATGACTGTAGCAGTGTGCCATTCGGTACGGGCAAAGCCTGAGGTGAGGCTGTGGTGGAACAGGGTACACAGGCTAAGGGAATTTTTCCAGTCTTGTGACTTCATCTTTTTCTGCAACAGTTATTAATGGCAGGGTACCACCAGATTGGCTTCCTCTTTTTGGAGGAGAGTGTCTTGGTTCTGTTGAGTGGCTAGTTATATGCATTTATGTATGTGTTTGTACAGTGCATTGGTGTATAATGGCAGTCATGCATCTATTTTTCATTGGCATGAATGCCATGAAGTTAGCCATCTCTGTTTTTAGGAGTCCAAAGTCAGCTTTGGAGAAGTTTTTCATGGTGCATACCTTTGCGGGTAGTGTGGGTGAGAGGTAGATTTCCATAGTAATTAGTTTGTGGTCAGATCTAACCAGAGAAATTGATTACTGGTGTAGAGCATTGGTTGTCCATGTTAGAAATAACCAGGACAAGGATGTTGCTTCCTCTAATAGGGGTAAGAATTAGCTGGTCCAGGGCATTGGAACGGATGAATTCCAGGAAGCATTGGGCCAATGCACTGGTGCATGAATAGTTTTCCCAGTTGATGGAGGAATAGCTGAAGTCACCTAGTATGAGAATGTAGAGTGGGATATCAATAGTTTCCCTGGTGCTTAGGAATGTGGAGTGAGAGTCTTGAGACATGGTTGGGGACCTATAGCAGGCAACAACCTGAATCACCATCTTACCCAATGTAAGTTGTACCTGGAGTATCTCGGATGGGTTATGATGGGCTACTAGTGTGGAGGTGTGCATATCCTTTATGAATATGGAGACACCACCACCTTTGGAGCTTCGGTCCATGTTCTGAGGCCAAAAGCTGTGAAATGAGTTATAGCCTAGTAATGTAGGGGTGCTTTCTACTGCTTTAAACCTGGTCTTCGTTACAGCACAAATATCAATGTTCTCCATTTTGAGGAGTGCTTCGTGCAAGTGCATCTTGAACTTTAGACTTCTAACACTGAGCAGCATAACCTTCAGATTGCATTTATTTATAGCTGTTATGATTGTAATTTGGTCTTTGGAAACCACCTAAAAAAGGCAAAGGAGTGGCAATAGACTTAGCCAGTACCCGGAAACCAAGGGGTGACAGATGCAGGCCATCTCTGGCAAAGTATCGAGGTCTATCAATCATGTCATCCCAAGCAGACAGATACTGGATTCCCCTTAGAATGACACCAGAAACTTAGCCAATTGTTGAGGTCATTCATTTTCTGTATGTACTGTGGTATCATTCTGGGTGATGGTAGGATGCTTCTCAGGGCTAGGGTCATACATCCTTGGGCCACATAATCTGGCAGCTCCTCCACACCATGTCTATTTTATGTAGTCTAGGGAGGTGTGTCTCGGGTCATTCACACCCACATGGACAATGACAGAGTCATACTTGTTGTGGAGTGACCTGAGTGCATGTGTTGTGTCGGATTCTGGCACCTGATAGACAGCTGACTGTTACCTTCTCCTTACTCAACCTAGTGAGTGGGACATCAGTATGCCTCATTATTGAGTCACTTATGATTATTGTACTGGGCAAGCTGTTTTGCCTTGGGGGCTTAGGTTGAGGGGCACACTGTGTAGATGAGCTGTGTGTCTTGTGGTTTGCGCTGTGTTGTGGTGGTTTGAGTGCATTTCTGCCTTGGAGATCTCTGCTGTTTGAGTAGATTTCTATTGAGAGCCTCCAAAAAGGTGGGTGTGTGATTTTTTTTTTTTTTATGTGAGGGCTGTGATGCTCTGAGTGTCAGGAGGTAAGAGGAGAGGGTTGTCTGTGTACATGAGGCAGTTGCTACACTGCCTCAGAATGCCCAAGTTCACCAGGTTAATAGGAGAAAGCACAGGGAACTGACCTTTAGACATGCCAGGAGGGATGGTCATCAAAACTAAGTACTGCAGCTCTTTACTTATAGGACGTCTAGTGCTACAAAAAGCCTGATTAAGTGCTAGGTGAATGAGCTAATTAAAGTGCAAGATCTAAGGGAAAAATTGAAGAGTAGACCTTCTGGCACCGGTAATAGTTTACCCCAGCTTAGCAGCGCTGTGCAGCATGCAAACCCACTCAAACATGGCCTTATAAACCAGAAAGTTGAAAGGGATAGAAAAACTGTCCAAGCAGCCAATAAACTACAATTTCAGAGCCACTTCTTCTGATAGATAGGCTACCTAGTGCTTGCCACTCCCACTGATAAGCTGGAAGGCTTCTTTCTAACAAAGAAAGCTCTGAGGAACTCAGAAACTTACAAAACAGTCCTGATACAGAAAATCTCTATCTGGACTACTCTAGTAACATGAAAGGTGGGAAACAAACTTAGAACTTGTTTTTTTTTTGGGGGGGGGGGATTTCAGGGTGGCTGAGAATTTACAAGCTTCCTCCCTCTAATAAACACACTGGCACCAGACCAAGGTATATTTTTGGTTTCCCATCTACTGATTCAAGTTTCTCTTGAGCAACTGCAGGGATGGCCTCTGTTTCACAGTGATAGTAATCCTGTTCCACAGAAGGGGGTTGTGTCTGAGATATATACCTGTCCCTCTAGCATGTCTGGTTAATGGTGCAGAAAAGGTTTAGGTACCTAGACTGGACGTTGCAGATGCTATTTGTTTTACAGATGTGCAATAAGTCCATTAGAACTGGATAGGATGATGCTTTGTAGGCCAGACATAGGTTGTCTGTCGGCAGCATATAGGAGACCAGCTGTAAGGACAAGGCATTGAAGCAGTCTGCATAAGACTTATCTTCCAAGCCATGTATTGTTTCTGTGAGGAATCTCTGTGAACACCCTAGTTTTTTCATATAACTGGCCAGGTGCATACTGAAGGGGGCACTGTACTCAATGATTGGTCGCACGACTGCAGAGCACAACAGAACAATGACATGACTGGCAAAATTCTGTTTATAGGTTGTGCCACATAGAATGATTTCTTCACTGCAGTAGGCACATAATGGTCAAACTCCAAATCACTGTCAACATGCATTCCCAAATCCTTGGCTACAGAGACTACTTTTAGGGGGTGTATTGCCAATGTAGTTCACTGGCATGGCTATCTTTTGAAAGAATACTATGATGCATTTTTTGGCAACAAGTTTTATATCATGATTCTTGCACTAGTCATTATCTGTGTCAGGCCTTCTTAGAGGATATTTGTGTCTTGGGGGAGTCGATGAGTGCTCCCAATTTGCAATCATCTGTGAACAGCCAGAGGCCCCTCAGAGAAGTAGATGCCAAACAAATGCAGCCCCAAAGAGCCCTGAGGCACCAAACAAGTAACCAGCATTTTTTGAATGGAAACTTCTTCTCTTGTGTCCTGTCTGTAAGCCAGCTAGCTTTAGAGTGAGTGATTTAGAGGGTTTTACCTCATTTAGTGAGCTTTTCTACAATGCCTTGGTAGGTTACCATGTCAAATGCCTTGGCTAGGTCAATGTAGGTAGTATGCACTATTGCTTTGGTTGCATTCTTAATGAAATCCACCAGACTGGCTACTCAACCTTTGTTCTTGGCAAATCCAAACTCATCTGGGTCCAGTATTTCCTGGCAATCTATATTGTGCATAGGAGTAAGTGGTTTGAACAGCTAAACATTGCTACAGTAAGTAATAATCTAATATAGTCCATACATACATGCTGATACTGTAGCCATTTGTTGAAAGGTTTTACATGTAGCAGACCATCTGGGCTACTGACCTTTTTTGTTTAGACCTTAGGTTTGTTAACTATGTGATCCTCGACTGGTACATCTCTTGTTTATTCATCTGAAAGGAATCCCAAGGTCCTTAGAAAAAAGAAAGATCAAAAGCAAGCTCTCCAGAAGGACCCTTGAATTATTTCCTGAGTAATAACAGGTAGGAAGGAATTAGTTACAACAACATGGATATTACCAAAGCTATAGGTCACATAATATCTACCTTAGGCCATTTAATGAATCGTGATAAAAAGAGTCAACCTCCTTATTAGATCTGAAAATATAGAAATTGAAAAAAGACCTCTGATAGCCTCATCTAGCCTATGTCATAATTGTCATAATATTCAAGCAGTTAAATTTAATCAACTATTGAAAGTGAATCTTTCACAAAATGCATTAGTAATTGATGGCAATTAAGAAATAGTGTCCACTTCCTTTCAAACATTTACAACCAGATTTGTACTAAAATCATTTTTTTCTACAAACTAGATATACATTTAAACAATTGGCAATCGAAAGAGAAGATAGAATATGCTGAAGTATTAACACCTAATGCTGCAATTCACACCTTCACATCATGTAAATTATTAAGGGTCTATGTACATTTTCATGTTTCATCTGGACCTTTCAAAAATTTAAGCAGTAATTAGCCTGTATTGTTTAGTCTGAAGTTATTTTTGTCTATAATTTATCTTAATAAAGTGACTTGAAATAAATATATACAGTAGCAATCATTTTCATTCTGCAGGCCCGATAAATTACAAAAACTAGTCTCTCATTATCTAGCTGTCACTAACCTGACAGCATCAGTCTTGCACACTGTACACAAATGTTATATGATCTGACTATTATCTTTGAGTTTTGCTTATTAACTTTGTATTTTTATTATATTGCTTAGTATACAATAGGTTCCTATCAGTTTGTCAAAACTTCAGCAGTTCGAACACCATATGTTCGAACTATGAAGTTTGAAAATTGATTATCGCAAAGCCGCAAAACACTGAATTCTTTCCCAGGGAAAGAATTTGGTGGGCTATTTCCGTGGCTTCGCGATTTTCAGCACTGTGATGGAAAGTTACGGGTCGGTTTCAGGTAAGTGTGCGATTGTGTGGACGTTAGGGTTAGGGCGTGGGTTAGGTGAGTTATGGTTAGGACGCAGGTAAGGTGGGTGTGCGATAGTGAGAGACTTTAGGGTTAGGGCAGGATAGGTGAGTTAGGGATAGGGCGCGGGTCAGGTGAGTGTGTGATAGTGACAGACCTTAGGGTTAGGGTTTGGGTTATGGTAAGTGGCTAGATAGTAGTGTATGTACAGTTTAGTGTAGGGTTAGATGTAGGATTTTAAGTGTATGTGTGTGGATTGCTGTTTTTGGTGTGCTTGTGTTGTGTGTGTGTTTCTTGCAACAGCGATTATTTTCCCTGGGGAAAAAAATTGCTGTTCTAAGCCTTCAATGGTTTTCACTTCGAGGTTAGAAATTCAAACATATGGTGTTCGAACTTCTGCTGTTTCGACAAAGTGATATAGACCCGTATACAATTTACACTTGCTTAATCCCTCCTTCTGCTCAAATAGCAATCTATCCTACTTTTTTCACCTTCTTTATTGGGAAACTTTTAGACTTGTACCTGTCTTATTTCTCCTTCTGCTAATTCATCAGTTTAATGTTTCTTTGTACATTCTTTACCTGGAAGCCTTCATATTTAACACCTTAAAAAATAAACATAGTATTTTTCTTTCATTATTTAACCTCTCCTTTCCTGGAGTTCAACCTTAGGCATCCTGAAATTATTTTTATTTACTTATACCTTTCTCTTTGCTGACCAGGAAATTCTGAATAAGCAAAGCCCATTTTCAGTGGAGGCCTGCGGAAAAGAGTTGCATTACAGTATATTTATATTAACAAGTGAATTTAGTCAATTTTCAGAAAAACAACAGTTACATTTCAGAGAAAAAGCAAACATAGTTACAAGGCTGGTTATTAGATTAACATCAAAAGGCTTGAGTACAGCCTACATATTAATCTGCTTTACTTTTACTTCATCTACCCTGCTTTTAGTGTTAGCACATATTACTACTTACTGCCCTCTACATCCTTTCAAAATTTACAAGTTTTCACACAGCATTAGTTTAACATTTTTCCACATCCATATCTACTTTTGCCAACCTTATAACATTTCACAAATGTGTGTTTACCTAAATCAAGATCTAATTCTAAACAAATATACTATGGCATCACAAAAGCATTTCATTGCATATCATTTATAACAAAATTATCATTTTGACATCATCTGAAATGTGGAGAGATTCATTCAATTCCTGGTGCAGCTTTATATACCTTATAATGTTATACTTAATAACTAAAAGTTTAAAAATATACCATCTACATGCTACATATACCTGTCACAAATTTGAAGAAAAATGCAAGCCTGAATTGAGTACTACAAGTTAGATATCGTAACCATCACTGAAACATGGCTTAAACCTTCTATACCAGATGATATAATGTGTTGGGATTGGTCCACCTTTCAAAATGTATTGGAAGCACTGAAATACTATACTCAAGCTAACTAGAAAGAAATCCTTGTAAAACATTTCTTTTAAACTTGGGGATACTGATGGCCCCATTAGATCTGAAAAACATCAAATGATACTTATAATAACTATTAACATCACTCCAACACAAATAAACATGGTAGACACTGAATGTATCCTATGAGATAAAAACATACGTTGGTCAAATGTTGCTACGCAAAGTTTAGCAAAATCATCTTGCCCACTTTTAAGCCTAAGTAGTTCCACTCAGGCAATTACTGAAATGACTAGGACAAAGAAATAGTATTCTGAATAGAATACTACTTAACTCAACTAAACAGACTTCCGTAGTTGAAGAGATTTGGTGACCATTACCCATCTAATATAATACAGGAACATTTTAACGTGCAAAACAAATCTCTTTAAAGTGGTTAAAATCAAAGAAACAGTTCTCAAACACCACCTTCAACTAATGATAGCAGCAGTGCAACTTAAATTATTTAAAATCAGTTTCCTCCCGGTAATGCAGTAACTTGTTTTAATCATATTTTTCAGAAAATTAAACTCTACAGTTACTCTATACAAAAAGTAAATTAAAACTTCTCTACCTCCCAAGCTAACATCAGAATCTGAAAAAATAATTACAAGAAAAGAGAGAGGGCATGGAAAAGCATGCATAGATTAGTGAAAAAATATACTTTTAATACTAGCCCAGTTGAAAGACAGAGAAACTTCAAGATAAAATTCCTGACTATTTCAAGTTCAATACATCATTTGTTCCATCTTGAAAAACTGCTATAAAACTTCCCACAGGATATTTCATTTCATCTAACTCCTTCCCTCTGGTAACACACACCACAATTCCGTCCTTACTTATTTATGTATGTATGTTAAGCAATGAAGTCTAGATGGCATAATCAGTTCTTACTAGAGGTCTAGGAGATACACAATTGAAGTTTAGAATGAAAAATACAATATACAGTTATGATTCGCAATTGTAACACTACAAACATACAAATATTTCAAGCATGGGCATTAATGTCCTTCTTGCCTGTCAATATAGCAAAACAGTTGTTCCCATAATAAATGTCCAGGCTGTTCTTAAAAATAGCTTTCTTCAATGTAGTTTGGTAGTCTGTTCCATGTATCAGCTGCTCTCTTAAAGAACCATCACTACACTTCTCATTCCTATAGAATCTTCTTCATAGTCTGATGATTCTCTACTACTTTATGATAAACCCAAATATTCCCAGAGATAGTTGTCTTTAAATGCACTATATACCTGAATAAGATATCCTCTTAAATATCTTAGAGAGACCATACAAGTTCAGATGTTTTAGTATTTTGTAATAACTTAAATTTTCACATCCATGTTTACTCATGCTTGTTTTCTTATAAGGGTTCCATATTGTTATTCTATACTGATGTTTGGATCTAATGTAATTAACAATTACTTCACCATTTCTGCATTCCTGGACTTTATAAATCTTATTATACAGCCTATAGTTCTATAACTATCATTAATCAATTGGTGGATATGACTAGAAAAACTCAAAGCTTGATCTGCCCATATACCCAGGTCCTTACATGAATCTACAGTTTTGATCACTGTGTGATATGTTAAATATTCAAATTTCAATTTATGTCTCCCAAATCTCATATGCATAGTTTTTGTTGCATTTATCAGCATATTATTCTCCTGTCCCCAAAGGTCAATTTACTTACGTTTTTTTGCAGACATGCCATATCTCTAACACATGTAATCAGGTCATCTGCATACAGACTGCAGAACATTTTAGATGAAAAAGATTGGTCTGAAAGATACAATCTAAACATGTAAGGGACCTAGGACAGAGCCCTGTGGGACACCCTAACTGTAACTGTGAATGTTACCTGTTAAATTACTGTATGATACTTTCCATGTCCTATTTGTAAGCCATGCAGTTATCCGTCTTATTAAAAGTAAATCAATACCTAGGTGTTGCAATTTATTGATCAATGTTTTGCGTATGACTCTGTCAAATGCTGAAGTTAATTCTATATAAAATTACATCACAAGTTCATTTTTCATTCAAAGCTCTATTTTTATATTGTTATAGAACATCATGTTACAGGTGGTAATCTAACAGATGCATGCTGATATATGGTTTCAAGTCCTAACCTTTCCAGTTCTGACTAACTTATCCAATATTACCTTCTCCGTTATTTTTACACAAAATGAAAGTACATCTCAGGGTCTATATGACAATGGGTTAAGTCCTACTTCCCTCTCCCTTAAAGACAGATTTAATAACAGCATGTCTCCAATCTTGAGGAATCTCCCCATATGTATTTGACCTAGTAAATAATAAATACAATCATACTATAAGTTCTTGCTGAAATGTTCCCATGTCATTATAACCTATTCACTCTCTTTACAGTGCTTTGTTTGGAACCAGTTTGCATAGCTGCAATACCTATTAGTATAATATTGTCTGTCTTCCTGTCCAGTTGTGGTAATCTGTTGTGTTAATATTTTAATTATTACTGTATGGCATTAATCTTGCCATCATTTAAACCATGTTCCTCATTGTTATGTCTTGCACAGGGACCAGAGCAACATAATTTCTTTCAGCTTGCATTGCTGTGTTTATCTGATCAACAATAATGTTTACTTGGACAATATAATCTGTTTTGATTCCAGTATCTGAGATTACCTGAATATCACTAGAACACAGTATTACCCTCTTTGTGAAGCCAAACTGTTTTGCAAAAGATTTTGTAAATGTATCTATAATGTATTGTTTATGAGAATAACTTTTAGAATTTATACACATTTTATCAGTTTGTATGGCATTATTCCTTAAACATTTTATGTATTTATAAAATGGTCTCATTATCTTTACATAAATTGTCTTCAAATTTTACTTGATCTTGTCTCACACTATGCATAATTTGTTTATCCAGCTTGTTTATTTCAGTTTTCAAAGTTGTAGTTTGACATCTTTTCCATTTCCTATATTTTTTGTCTCTCACCTTTAATCAGGTATCTTGTTCATATGGAAACTTATCCCCCTAACGTTGTATACCTAGATCCAGACATTAAACTTTTTTTTTTTATTTTTCACAATCTCAAAAGTTTCAACGTTCTTTCTGCAGTTTTTCACCTAAATGCATCACCCCAATTAGTTTCACATGGTGATTGTTTTACTTTCACATAATCTGTAATTAATCTTCTATGCATTGATTTCAATTTCAGTTTGGCAAAATTATCAAGCGACAAATTAACCTTTATAACCCCATGATCAATGCACATCAGTGGTGGTAAAACTTGAGATGAAGTAACAGTAATTTCTTTAGGAACTCAGACAATGTCTAGTATGTTCTGTTCAGGGGTAGGTATTTTACAGTCTAAAGCAACTGCTGCTCATGAGCATAAGTTGTGAATAATTTCCTTACTAATGTTGTTGTATCAATATTATTCTATTCTGCTTGTGGTATATTTATGTCCCCATTCCCTACAATTCTTGCCTCATCTGTTTCATGCAAGAAATGTATGAATTCCTCTACATCATCAGCACTCGACTTTGGTGGTCTATACACTCCAACAATTGTTATATGTTCCAGGGTTGTCGTTTTTTTGTCAGTTACACAATCTATAGTATTGGTGTTATCATTAAGCATGTAATAATCACAGCTCTCATAATTATCTTTAATCCCCATCATAAAACCTTCACCTGATTTTTTTGTTAGAATGTCTGTTACAGTAAAAACATTTATACCATGACAGAACTGGGTTTCCAGTCATTGTTCCTTATCCATGTTCCATAACAACATGACAGTAACAACATCAGTCTTGTGGGAATGTAGCAATTTTTCCAGTCCAATTTTTCCATTTCTCCTAGCATTAACAACCATCAGAGATGCATCGAATGTTGCTATCTGTGAACTGTAAAATGTTCATCCTGGCAAAATTCCTGCCTTGTGTTCATCATTTATTGCAAAATATCTTCTGCAAAAATTTTCTTCCCTGCTCTTTATACAAGCAGACTTAGGCTTGGGTATTCTACACATTTCCATTTTTTAAAGCAGGCCATTTTTTTCACAACCTGACTCCCCTTTCTATATTTGATTTGTGAAAAATATGTCCTAACACCAGTACAGGCTATACTATCTAAGAGGGCTGTAAGTTCCCTACTAACAGAGAGTCCTTGCAATTGAAATAATTTTTACCAACATGAATAAAAAACAGATCCAAACTTCCTTATGTTAATGCATTTTAAGGCTTGTCTCATATTCTCTATTTTTACTCCTGACAAGCATAATGCAATTTGATGTTCATTATCATCCCTGCAAATTTAAGTATCAGTTTCTCTAACTGAATCTCCAAATACAAGAGTATGTTTTCTGACCAGATCTGAAGAATCTTCAACTTCTAATTCAATAATAGCTGCTCTATCAGTTTTTACAAAGGAATGATCTTCATCACCACTAGTCTTTTTAATCCCACTGTTTTCATTGTGAGTCACGTTTGCAAGAATACAATTTACATGTAGTTGGCTTTGTGCATCCATAGCTTGAGCCATGTTGTCAATGCCTTTCTCCTCTTTTTTCTTAGAGTAGTGTTCTTCAATCCCTCCAGGTTCAATTTTGATTTTTTTTTCCTTTTCACCTGCCCCTTTTCTCTTTTTTCTACCTTCTTTTTTGGGACCATGCTGTCTTTTTCTGTAGACTGAAGGTTTTCTGATAGAAAAATGCTATTCCCTGTAATCATAACAATGTCCTTTTTAGTATGCAATATCTTTATTTTACAGGCATTTATCAGTCTCTTTGTCTTCCTTGATACTTCTTGTGAACTTCCTCCTTTCTTTCTTTTTTTTGTTTTCTTCTGAACACTCTGAATCCTCATATTGCTGAATACTTGTATGCTGAATTCCAAAGTTATCAGGGGCATCATCTTGTTTTACAGGGGTTGAGTGATCTTTACAGACAATAGTCACATCCTCTCCTAAATGTGTTCTAGTTGCACTTTGTCTAACATTATTTACCTCACCAACCTAACTTTTGACACGATGAACCCGGATCACCAGTGATGTCAGGTTTTACCTTTAAATATTCATAGCATTCATTACATTGGATATCTGTGATTTATCAAATCATTAATGGCATACTCATTTAAAGAATCCATATTCAGCTTCAGATGAATAAAAAATATAAAAGAAAAGAATAAGCAAAATCAGTTACCACAAAATTCAAAACTTAAATCAACTTCTGTAAGAAAAATCACACAAACAATACACAACTAAAGGGTCTATATTAAATCAGCTAACGCATAAAATAGTGAAAGCTGATTTACTGACCCATTAAGAACGAGACCTTAAAATCTCAAAAATCACAGAACAACAATTTTTTTCCCCAGGAAAAAAAAATTGCTGTTCCATAAAAAAAACACCAAATGTGCCCACCACGCTCCCCCAACTTAAATATACCAACTCTGAGATTGCACCACAGTGGAGGAAATGGCAAAGTCCTGAAAACGGCCCAGTGATTTTTTTTCACTGGGAAAAAAATGCTGTTCCGTGTCTTTGGGATTTTAAGGTTTTGGTCTTAATGGGTCGATAAAGCAGCATTCGCTATTTATTTTAAATTTGTTGATTTAAAGGGAATCCCAACTAAATACTAAAGTAAATACAATAAAGTTGTTGCTCTGACTTTACAGGGTCTGAAAGTCAGAAAAAAGGAGTTTGCCCGTCTAAAATCTCTCTCTTTCTAACAAACAGTGTAAATTAAAGGCAAAACATCAAAATAGAAATGAAAGTAAATCTTGGCTATGCGCTATCTCTTCCTTCCTATAAGCAGTGAGAAACAATGGTATTCAATAAAATATGAATTCAAGCAAACTTCTCTTACCAGGCAACAACACAGTAAATCACAAACCAAGACAGAATTGCTTATATAAGTTCTGGTGCAATACAATTAGATTAACAGCCAAAACACTCTGAGATGATTTTGATATAAACATTTTCTGGAATTTTACATTTGGTTTAAAACATCAATTTTTATAACCTTTAGGTCGCTATATCTATATCTATATATAGTTATTTATATGTATTTTGAAACATATCTAATTTAAAGTTTGTTATACTGCAAACTTATAACATAAGCAGAAAAAAAGTGAAAATGCAGAAGAGCGAATAACAAACATTGCTCTTCCCCCTCCATAACCCCATACTTACATATAGCAACTCCAACATTGCTATACCTTGGAGAAAAGGGAATATTCTGAGAAATACCCACCTTGGACTTTGTAAGTTCGTTTTTCCAGCTATTCAGTCCCCATATTATGGGACTCGCTAAAGCAGGTCCCATCATTTCAAATAGTTACCAGTAAAAAGGAATAACAAGAGAAAAGTATAGCACATAAAAGTGGAAGTCAGTAGTATGATATCTGAACAGGCATTAGTTAAAAGCTATGGAATAGAGACAATGCAAGTATTTTTCAATATGAGGGGATGGAACTTTAAAACCTGAGGTAATACCAGGTTTGCAGTTGCAGGACAGATGGAGAAAATATGCATTTAGCATGCACTGGAAATGAAGAACATATGTGTGATCTGAGAACAGAAGGCTGTTATGTAGTTTAAAGAATATGACTGAAAACAGTGCATCACTAAAACAGTTAGATGTTGTAGGGACTTTTGCAAGCACTGCATTACAAGTGGGAGTATACCATTCAAATCAGATTTAACAGGGTGAAGTTTATTTGTGTTATAAAGAATGGTATGTGCTTTGTCTCAGTTGTAATGGGTTTATTTGTTGAGATAGTTTTCTGGAAAACACAGTAATGTAGACTAACTGTGCAGCAGCAAATCCAGCTGTCCTATAGCTTGGCTGGAGCAGTCAACACTTGGAGAATTGAAAACTTGTAGGTCTACAATAAATATGTAGGAAACTTAAAGAATACTACATAACCTTTCATATGTGTGTCAAATTGTAAAAGATTAAGGAAGATATCAAGAAGTTTAACAAACTGGACAACATATAAAGTGCTACTCTTAGCAGTTAATATGGTAGGGAAGTATTCGGAGACTTCTCATGGGGTTTAGATGTAAAGATTATGGTATTTCCATTCCTTTATTTGGAAAGTACAGTTGTATACACTTACCATAAATGTAGATGTTCGAGTGTATTCACTGTTGCAGTCATCACACTTGGGTTATCCTGCCAGGGGTAGCTCTCAGTCGGCCTCAATACCAGAGGCTTAGTATTTCTGCATTGGTTGCTGTCGCTCCAGGACTGACATCAGGTCATCAGTGGTATAAAATCAGGCAACCAACGCCATTACATCAGTTTTTCTTGCCCCAACTGTCAGGAGCCCCCAAATAGGGAGCTAGGTTATGGTGGAAGAACACCACCAGTAGAAAGAAAATACCTAAAATTCCCTGTAAGGAGAGAGGAAGAGATAGAAAGAGAGAGAGAGAGACAAGGGGGATGGAGGGAGGGAAACCAGGACTGCAACAGTGAATACACTCGAACATCTACATTTATGGTAAGTGTACACAACTGTACTATGTTCTTCATGTTTCACTGTTGCAGTCATCACACTTGGGTTGATTCCCAAAGCTGAAGAAAAGGATGGAGGCAGTCAAGAACACTGGGGGCTGGCTAGGATGCCCTGCAAGACTGCGGTGGCAAAGCCTGCCCTGGATTTGGAGAAGATAGGCAGGTGGTAATGCTTGGTGAAGGTATGAACAGAAGTCCATGTTGCAGCCTCCAGGATGTCCCTGGTGGGGACCCCTCTGAGAAAAGCTGCAGAGGTGGAGGTTGCCCTGGTGGAATGTGTCCTGACCCCCTTTGGGGGTGGTTTCCCATGCTGTTTGTAGCAGAAATGGATGCAGTGTGCTATCCATTTGGAGATTGTTTGTTTGGATATGGCCTTGCCCCCTGCCCCTGCTGTGAAGCTGACTAGCAATTGGTCAGTTTTTCTAAAGGATTTGGTCCTATCCAGATAGAATCTGGCTGTCTGTGCACATCTAGAGTGCAGAATCCTTTCCCCTTGTTTTCTTGGTTAGGGAAAAGGGTGAGCAGATGAATGGATTGGTTGAGAGACACACTAGACACCACTTTAGGCATGAAGGAGAGGTTAGTCCTGAGGGAGACCCTGTCAGCATGGAAAATGAAAGGCTCTACAGCCATGAGTGCTTGTAGCTCTGAAACGCTTCTAGCTGAAGTGATGACTAGAATCAAAGCTGTTTTCCAAAAGAGGAATTTTACCTCTGCTGAAGCTGTAGGTTTAAAGAGGGTGGGTGTGGGGGGGGCAGTAGGGTGAGCTTTTCCAACACAAAGTTAAGGTCCCAAGCTGGGGTTGGAGCTCTTCTGGGTGGCCTTAAGTTGTTAGCCCCTCTTAGGAACTGTTTGATGAGACGGTGTGAGAAGAGAGGAGGCTCTGTCCTGAAATGAGCAGAGATGGCAGAGGCATGAATTTTAATAGAAGAGAAGGATAGACCCCTGTGTAGTAGGTCTGCTAGGTAATCCAGGATGAGAGGTAGGGAGGGCTGTGCTGTTCCAGCTCCCTTAGCCTGAATCTAGGTGCAAAACCTTTTCACTTGTCAGCATAGGATTTTCTAGTGCTAGGGCATCTGGCCTCACAAATCACATCTAGAACTTGTTTTTCTTAGGCTGGCAGTTTGAGGAGAGGTCAGGGACTAAGCCAGGCTGCCAGGTTGAGTGTCTGCAATTGCAGATGCATGCATTCTCCATTCTTCTGGGTCAGGAGTGTAGGGATCTGAGGTAGGTGCCATGGTGGCATAGGTGATAGGCTGCGCAGCAGTGGGTACCAGTGCTGGCATGGCCAGTCTGGGGCAATCAGGATTGCCCTCGTTTTTTCCTCCCTTATTTTGAGCAGTAACCTTGAAATGAGTGCTAGAGGGAGAAATGCATAGACTGAGAGGTTTACCCACTGGAAGGATAGAGCATCCACTTTCCAGGTCTTGCTGTGAGGTTCCCTGGTGCAGAATTTGCTGAACTGATGATTGGAGTGGGAGGCAAAGAGATCCACCTTTGGGGTGCCTCATTTCTGGGTTACAAAGGTGAAGGTTCTGTGGTCTAGCTGTCACTCATGTGGGTCTAGCAGGTTTTTGCTTAAGTTGTCTGCCAGAGAGTTGAGGGATCCTGGCAGGAATTGTGCTAATAGGTGTAGTTGCATGGCTGAGGCTGTGTGCCAAAGGGTCATGGCGAGCCTGCAGAGAGGATAAGAGTGAGTCCCTCCCTGCTTGTTGATATACCACATCACTGTGGTGTTGTCTGTTTTGATCAGTAGAGGCCCTGGAGAGAGTAGGGGTCTGAAAGTTGTCAGGGCATGCTGGATGACCCTGAATGCACCTGCCAACCAGGTGTGCACCCCAGACATAGTCTGATGCATCTGTGGTGATGGTCTGGGTGGCATGGGGTTGTGAGGAAGGAAGTCCCTTGTTGTGGTTGCATGCTGCTGTCCACCAAAGAAAATCTTTCCTTAGACTCCTTCTTATGATGGTTTCCAGGTCTTGAGAGTGTTGACACTAAAGGCTTTTTAGGTACCAGTGTAGTTTCCTCATATGCAGTCTAGCATATGGAATGAGTAGAATACAGGAGGCCATAAACCCTAGAGCTTGCAGGATTTTCCTTGCGGACAACTGGGTTCTGGTGGCTAGTTGAGAGAAGTAGCCTGTCAGGTAGGCTTGTTTTTCTGGAGTTAGGAATGCTGTATCCAGGCTTGCTCACAGGAATACAATTTTTTTGTGTGGACACTAGTTTTGATTTCTTTTCATTGATAGTGTACCCCACAAAGGTCAGTAGGACCTTTGCAAAGCTCAGGTGCTGTAATAGCTTTTCCGGGCTGTTTGCCTGAATCAGCCAATCGTCTAAGTAAGAATAAATTTGAATATTTTTTTTGCCTGCAAAAAGCAATGGCTGGAGCCAGGCATTTTGTGAAAACTCTGAGAGCAGTGGATAAGCCAAAGGGAAGTGCAGAGAACTGAAAGTGCATAGATCCTGCCCTGAAACTTAGATATTTCCTGTAAGATTCCCTGATTGGGATGTGTAGTTAGGCCTCTTTTAGGTCTAGCATGGCTAACCAAGCATCCTCGAAAAGCATAGGAAGAAGCTGCTGGAGGGTGAGCATTTTGAATTTTGGTATCACCAGAAATGCTTTAGAATGGAGAGGTCGAGGATTGCGGGCAAGGTGCCCTCTTTTCCTGGGTACCAGGAAGAGTCTGGAATAAAAACATTGGCCTATCTGGTCTGCAGGGACATGTTGTATTGCCCTCATGGACAGCAGGGAAAGGACTTGCTTTTTGGCCTCTGCCCACTGGTTTGGAGGAAGATCTGGCAACCCTCTTGGTGTAGGCAGTGTGGAAATAAAATTTGTATCCCTGGGACAGTATTTTGAGACCCCATCTGTCATTGGTGATAGAGGCCCAGTTGTTTGCATGGAAGGAGAGTTTTCCTCCTAGGGGCAGAAACAGGTGGGCAGAGGTAAGTGGTCATTGTAAGTTCTTACCATAAGGGGGTAGCTTAGCACTCCCTGTTTTTGAAGAGGAAGAACTCCATTGCTTAGATCTCTGCATTCCTTGGGGCTGGTGTCTGGGGGGGTCTGCTTGCCCTGAGTCTGAGCTGAGCTGACCTGGAGGGGGCCGAAAAGGACCAGTGCTTGGAGGGGCAATGTCTACTGAACCTTGGAGGCTGGACCAGTAAAAAGTCTGTCTGCATAGATTTAGCTTTTTCTTCCATATTTTTTAAGACCTCTTCTGCCTTGGTGCCAAACAAATTGTCTTTGTTCAGTGGTGCGTCCAATAATTTTGATTTGACATGGTCTGGAAGGGGCAGCCTGACTTCCCCTAATAAGCATAATAAGGTCTTCCACCATTTTAAGCATCTGAGATTGAGGCAAGGAAGTAGGGACCCGAGCTTGGGTCATCAGTTTTTTGGGCATAATTTGTACCCTGGGCCTTAGAAATTCGGTAGTTTTAGAAGGTCTGTTCCTTAAGCCATGCATGCCTTCTAAGGACAGAACCAGTGACTTATGCCCTGCAAGATGCTTCTAGGGTGTGAAAGCCACATTGCAAGGTGTGCTTGGTAACTTGGCTTGCAGAATGCATAAGCTCTTGTAATTCTTTATTTTCTGTACAAGCAGGAAAGGAAGATATTTTTTGTTTGAGGAGTTCCATGGTATGCTGCTGATATTTCAGCATGTGGAACTGACAATTTATTTCTCCAATAGCAAGAGTAGAAGAGGTGTACACTTTTTTACCCCATCTGTCTAAAGCTCGGGAATCCTTGTCTGAAGGGGTGGGATTCTTAGCTGAGGTTGCTTTAACTCCCTTAGGTCCTTGAGAGATGATCTCCGAGTCAGCCGTATGATTTTTGAGAAGAAACTTGTGAGAATCAGGAACTCTGTAGTACCTGTCAGGTTTCCTGAGAGCTGGAGGAAGGGTGTCAGGAGTCAACCTGGATTCCATAAAAACATCATCAACAACATCCAGGACAGGAGGAATGGCCAAAGGCCTGTGCTGTGGTAAATCTAAGAATTCCCTGAGTCTCTTTTTTGACTGTGAATAGTCCTGACTTTCCTATTGGAAATGTTCCCTTAAAGTATGAAGGGTTTCACCAAATGAAAAATCTTCTAGTGGAGAGGCAGAAGGAATGGATTCCTCTGTATCAGAATCCTCATAAGCAAAGAAGGGTTGCATGTCTTCATATTCAGAAGCATCAGAGTCATCGAACTCCTGTTCAGATAAAACTACTGGGGACAAGTCTCTTTTTCTTTTGGAAGGGGTAGCCTGACTTCCCCTAATAAGCATAATAAGGTCTTCCACCATTTTAAGCATCTGAGATTGAGGCAAGGAAGTAGGTACCTGATCTTGGGTCATCAGTTGTTTGGGCATAATTTGTACCCTGGGCCTTAGAAATTCAGTAGTTTTAGAAAGAACTGAAGACACAAAAGAAGTTGTCGGTTTGTGTAGTGTAAAGTACTTCCTTGGAAGCCAGTGCCTGCTCAGTAGCTCCGGACCCATCCAAGGTAGAGACATCTACAGGATCCTTAGTTGAAGAAGACTCTCGTGGCATACTGGACTCTGAAAGGGTCTCGGTAGCAGCCAGCGAATCCACAGAAGTGGGCTTCAGGGGCTGTGAAAGCACCTCACTGAGGACAAGAGAACTGATGACTAGCTTAACGGAAGCATTGGTGGCAGTTTCGGACCTGTGCAGTCTGTCCCTGTCTTTATCCTTACATTTTTTTGGAAGATCGGTAGTTGGATGGCTTACCAAAGCCATATCAGAATTCAAGAACTGAGAGCAAAAATATCTAGCTACAATGAGGACTTGATGACATATAGTTCTGGCATTGAACAAAGTACAAAAGTGACAGCGAGGGACATCGTGGTCTGGGCCTAAACAGGTGATGCAGTAAGAATGGAAGTCTCGGTGTGATATTTGCTTTCCACAGGCAAGACAATTGTTAACTTTTTTTCACATCGGTTAGAGCAAGAAAAACGGACTCCCAATGGGGTACTTAGCTTTAGAAGCCTTCAACTTCAATTCGGAAACAAAAACTCAGGTAGCGGCCGACCGGCACTCATGCAAACTACTTCTGCTTTGGGCTCCTCAGCAAGAAAGACTGATGTAATGGCGTCGACTGCCTGATTTTATACCACTGATGACCTGACATCAGTCCTGGAGCAACAGCAACTGATGCAGAAATACTAACTCTCTGGTATTCAGGCTGACTGAGGGCTACCCCTGGCAGGATAACCCAAGTGTGATGACTGCAACAGTGAAACACGAAGAACATCAATGCAGACATGCTTAGCTAGTTTTGGATCTTAGTAGTACTGCACAATGTGCATGTTATTACTTATTAAAAAATTGTGAGCCTGAAAAAATACAAAAGAAAGAAGAAATTCACCATTTCTGAAAATATAACTGCAAGTAGTGAATATAGTAACAGAGATAAAACAACTGGAGTTGAGATCTTTAGAAAAGGTTAGGAGCAAACTGCATAGTAAAAATGAGAGTTGTGGGAACAATACATACAGGGGAGGAATAAGGTTTAAAAGAAAGCAGTACTTAAATGAGCTATGCAATGTTTGTAGATTATAAGTGATGTATAAAGTTTGAAATTGGGAGTGTGTCAGTATGGTTTGTGATATAAAATTGTGACTAGGATTGTGTTGGGGTGGTTTGCTTTCATTTATATAAATTTATGATTGCTTATGTCATAAGTGATGGTTTAATAATGATTTTTCTTGTTTAAAAACAAAAAGCAGGAATTGACTAATTTTTGTAATATTGTTAGCTTATATGATATATGTGATATATAATGTTTATGTTAATAAAGTTTGATTACATTTATATAAATGTAAATTTGCCTCTGTCACAAGTGATAATTCAATAAAGGTGTTCAGAAAAAAATAAATAAGCTGGCTAATATGATCACATGATCTATTTATTACATGACTTGAACTAATCTGTTTAGTAATAATAATTGCTCTGCACTTTCCAATGAAATTCCTCAGTCTTATACAGAGAGCATTCGTGTAAATGTATACCTTAATGATTACAAGGCTCCTCATACTCTTAGCAATACATTTTTGCACAGTAGTTATTAAAATAGACAAGTTTTAGGAAGTAAATAAATTGCATTTAGATGCAAGTCTTTGTATATACATTAAGTAAAGCAATTAGTAATATTAATTCTACAAGTAATCATTCATCAGCAAATGAAGATTTGTATTTTTATTTTGTATTTTTGGGAATAAGCCAAAACCAAACCTTTCTATGAGACGACATTAGGCAAGTGCATGCTCAAATTCATGAAGTAAGTGGCTGAGAAGTAATCTTGTTTTCACTTAAAGGATATAGTTTAAATCACAGCTACTTCTAAGCAAATGCAAATTCTCCAAAATGTCTAATGTCTTATGCCATCTCCAAGGTGATGGACACACATTATGGAAGTGAGGAATAAGATAATAGGCTGTAGGAGGGGAAAATATTGGATGAAATACACAAATAGCTGAAGGCAGGCAAGTGGGGAGAGACCAGAGAAAGGGTTACATATCTGCGGAGGTGCAATGCCCCCCAAAAATTCCCACTCCACATACAAACAGAATGCATGTAACCTTCTAAGTCTCATTTGAACCCAGTGTATCTTGTCAGGAGCTGAGACTATTAGACTTCTGTTCTTGTGAGGATGTTAAGTCAGACAGGGAGATCAAATCAGATCAAGAAGAGGCACCAGAACAATAGGATCCTTTCCAAGAAAAGTATATAATTTTGGTCTGTAAGTGAAACATTTTCTGTATTGGACTATAGAAGAACTGTATTATCAGGAAATATTTCTGAGTACATTTCTCTTCAGAATAACTACACATTTTGAAAGCAAAGTAATTACGTGAGCCAGAACTGCAGATGTGTACTTATGAAAAATACATCTGCTATTACAAATGAAGGGCTTCATCACATCTATCAACATAATTGTTAGATCAAAACAACCAAACACACGCAGAAAATAAATTCACCATGAAGCCAGCAATCAAAAATAAAAACTCTGTTGCTAACACAATGTAAAAAAATACCCTAGCACCTTGGCCCTTAGGCCTTCTAGGAGTTAATGAATGCTAATAAAATACATCACTAAATACCCCACACAATTAACAACAATAATAAAACAATATCCAATACATTTTTTTTTTCACAAGAGACTTCCAATTACATTCCACATTTAAACCAGCAGGTGTCAGTATACCATATTTCAAAATAAAAATAGTTTCCTTAAATAACAGTTTATTTTTTAAAAGCAAACTATTGTATGCAGTAGCATGTTCCAAAATGCAGCCACTTAAATCATTTACAATCCCCCCAATGAACTGTATTAAAATAAACTGCTAAGGGGCTTTCCCATTTATTATTCCTAATATCTGTCAAGTGTTTCTGCAATCTTATCCTGAAAGACCTTTTACTTTTACCAATATAAAAAATATTGCAGGAACATTTCTACACATAAATTACCCTTTCTATACTACATAAATATTCAGCTATAACTAACACCATTAATACTCTTAAAAAAATCTTACCACATATTGGCATATGGAGCAACCCTCACAAGCCCAAGTACCAAAATTATTTACACTTCTATTACATCCACATTCAGGATTGGATAATTTACTATGAACAATGATATCCTTAATGTGTTGTCCTCTCTTTAAAGACACCAAGTGGCTAATGCATAAATGTTTAGCAAAACCCCAACCTTTCAAAAGAAAAGACCAATAATACTTGATAATACTAACTATCTCATGTGTAAGAAGGTTAAACACAGTCACAAAATACACCTTCTTACATTCCCCAGGAGTATAACTAACATAGTACTACTGTTTTTCTAACTGGGCTAAGTCCTACTAAGCAAAACATCAGGCTGAAATAATCATTTTAGGGAAATAATAATGATTTCATTATTATAGATCCTCTGTTTAAACATAACACAAGTTTGAATCACATCTCTCTCCAAAACCACAATATCACTACATAAACTACTTAAACGTAATAATTCTCCATAGAGCAAAGCATTTATCAAATGGGGTGGTGCCAACTCATACTATCTAAAAATGTCCCCAGTCATCAAATTTTCTATAAACCCTAGTATCAGCACTAGCATTCTCATGGCCTTCCACTACTACATCCAGGAAAGAAACTTTCTCTCATTTCTGAAGACCATCAAAATTCAAAACCAAAACTGTTACCATGTAGATCCTGTATAAAGGATTCTACTAAAGACTCCTCACCCCTACATAAAAAAATTAAATCTATAAACCTAAAATAAAGAACATATTTCCTAAACAATTCCAATTTATACAAAAACTCTGCCTCAAATAAACCCATCACCAAATTTGCATACATGGGGCCACACGGTGCCCCCATGGCTGTCCCCTGAATTTGTTGATAAATCACCCAATTAAATTAAAAAAAATTATGATTCAAACTAAAATATATCAAATCAATAACATAATTAGCCAAAGTACTATCTCCCAAGGAAAAACTTAAGGCCCATACAGTGTTTAATGTTGGTATATAAACTTTTAACATCCAACGGTATCCAATAATAATCTTTACACCACACAAATGTTTTAAGTTTTCCTAAAAAATCAAAAAACGCCTTTCACATAAGAATCTAACTTAATCATAAAACTAACTAAATGTGTGTGTAACATTATACCTACATTATATAAAAAGTATTTACTAGCTGTCACTACAGGACGAACTGGAAAGGAAACTAAATTTTGGCAAGTAGAAGAATGTAGCCAAAGTGCAACCTTCTTCATTAAACTTGCTCTCTACATCCTGTTTGGACAAATATCCCTATCTGTAACCCCTTTCCAACAATTGTTGAAAATCAGTCAGTGCTTGTTCATATTCTGAAATATTAGATACCCTGTACTCTTTTTCATCAGCCAAATGATCTAAACACATTTCAAATATTGGATATAATGAAAAACACTATCTTGTTGTCCTTATCAGATGGTTTAACTATCAAATCTTTCCATTTACTCACATTTTGTAGGCCTCCCCATTCTTGTTTAGTCAAATTGAAACTTACACCCCACTTTACATTCAAAAATTGCTCAAAACAATTCTCAATGTCAAAATATATCATTGATGAAAAGTGTTGTAACCCTTCATGCTTTTACAGGGCACTTTTGAAGTATCTAACAAACAATATGCATTGACCTCATTAAAATCACTGTGTGAAGAATTACAAGAATAAAAAATATCTCCATCATCAGAGTCATCCTCTAAAGTATCAGGAAAAGCATCTCTTTTGACATAAAAAAAAATCCAGTAGGTGCAACTTTCTAAGTAACTGAAACACTTCCATCTGTAACACATATTTTCTAGGTAGTACTTTTGGTACTAATTGTAAACCACATTGTAAGACAGCCATTTCCACATCACTAAGAACTGTTCCTGATAAATTAAGTATAAAGTTCACACTGTCTCTAACCAAAGGTTTTGCCATTACAAATGAAGGGCTTCATCACATCTATCCTCAACATAACTGTTAGATCACCATGCAAAGAAGTAGGGTCTATATTAGAACACCGTACTTTCAAAATTTCGAGTGTTCTAATATCGAACCCTATTAATCAAAAATTTAAAACATCAACATTCCTAGGGAAAAAATTTGCTGTTCCAAAACACATACACACAACACAAGCACACCAACAAAACAGCAATCCACACACACATATCTAAACTCTTACACCTAACCCTACACTAAACTATACATGCACCACTAGCTATCCACTTACCTTAACCCAAACCCTAACCCTAACCCTACAGTCCATCACTATCACACAGTCACCTCACCTGCGCGCGCCCTAACCCTAACTCACCTACCCCGCCCTAATCCTCATGTCCACACAATCGAACACTTACCTGTACCCGACCCATAACTTTCCTCCACAGCGCTGAAAATACCGAAGCAACAGAAACAGACAACCAAATTATTTCCCTAGGAAAAAATTTGGTTTTCTGTGTCTTCGATATTTTTAGCGTTCACTGAAAACGGGCCGATATTAGAACACTCGAAATTTTGAAAGTTCGGTGTTCTAATATAGACCCAAAGAAGTACACATTCATGTGTGTCAGAATACTTCTAATGTAAAAATTGATGTAAGAGTAAACTTTGAGTAGAAAGCAGCATAAATAGATAAACCAGTTTTGTATCCTTCTGAGTAACAGTTGTCAGTTATCTGACAGAGCTTTACCAAAGACAACATAATCCATCCCCATTTTCTCAGTCAATACAACAGGAAAAGAACCAAAATGCACTAAAATAGTCTAGATATATTATCTCTTTGCATTTGTTTGCAATTCAAATTCTGATGTTTTGCATCTTACACAACTACAGTCACACAAAAATACAAAAAAATACATATTGTGAAGTATGCATTATAGTATCACATACAAATATGATCTGTAGCACTTATAGCCAGACACACATGACCAGTTTGCTTATGTGTTAAATAATTCCAGTATACACTGTACTATTTCTATCACACATACACAGGCATATATGTGCCTATATGCATATTAATCTACAAAGTTAATATGCTGCACCACATACATACATCATTTGAGTTTATTCGCACCACACAGACAAGCACACTTCATGTAGACTTTGCATACTGTATAATATGTTATTATTGTGGGAATGTGCATGTTGTATTACTCACAACTACATACAGAGAATGCATATGGTATTACACATGCAGAATTGCATGCAACGACACAGACACTATGAAGAATTTATATAAGATATCACCCTTAGATACAAGGAGCAATTCCTTGACTTTGTTTATATACATAGACACACGAGTTACACAGTTGGCATATTTTTACATATATACATACACAGATATCATGCTGAGTTTGACTTGTGTCTCTCACACCCATGCAGGAGTTACATTATTGATGTATACATGCATAATAATCTTTTTAATCTTGCTGACATCATTCTGACTTTGCATATGATATCAGACATGCACTATGAAAAAATTATTGTTGTACTACATGCAAATACGCATGTACCACATATACTTTGCATACTGTATCAAGGTCTAAAGCCTTAAGGGTGTGGGATTAATATTCCACAAATGTCTGCTTAGAAGCAGATTGCAGAAGATTAATTTTAGATAGCAATGCAGTATGGTTATAGAAATGCAAGAAAGGACTGAACATCAGTTCGC